>NC_058130.1:260305685-260353717 GCF_016433145.1 Gracilinanus agilis
TATATGCATATATATATATATATATACATATTTAAGCTTGATCTGGTAAACATACTCATGTATATGTAAACTCTACTTTGACCAAAAAAAAAGGCTTGTGTGAACTTTTGATAATTTAACTGATTTTTAATCTTATTTTGTTTGAGTACATGTCTATGCCCATTTAAAGTCTTTTCAAAACTTTACAAATACTCTTGCATAAGGAAATTCAACTCAAATCTCACAGAGCTTGACTTTTCATGTACCAAGGAATCTCAAGTACCAAAACTCATTAAGTCCCTACCCAAGCAGGGAATCTGCATGGCATAAAGAACGTTTAAGATGCAATTCAAACACATTTTTCAGGTGCTGTACTTACTTGAGGTCCTGCCACCAGCACTGACTTCCTTAGCACCCTGTTAGCGTTTTCCAGAAACACTATGACCCCAATAGCATCCCAGTTGCTGATTTCACTAATGTTCCATGGCAGATTACAAGACAACCTCTAATTTACACCCATAGAATTGTTAAGGATTTACACGTGACGGAGTTTAGCTACCCACAAGCCATATCCTAAAATTGTTTTTACCAATACTACTCACTATTTCATTGGACTGGGAGCTACAGACAAGAGTAATGGAGTCAGTGATCCAAAGAAAAGCTTTATTCTTAGACAAATTTAACAGCAACTGTATGAAAGATATATCTATTGTATTCAATTCTTTATCATAATAATGTTGGTTATTAAGGAAGTGAATTCACTACAGGATCCAAAAGATCCTAAAGAAAATAGCAATAATGTCTGACTTGATTTAGGTTTTTGGACTCCCTGGAATATTCCACGTCAGAGAACAATGTTTTTTTAGAAGCTTCTGAAGCACATTTGGTCAGTTTTCTTCACTGGATTCCTTTGTGCTATTCTGGTCAGAGAATTTCTGGATCCCTGCCCCATGTCTAAAGTGAAACAAAGTGAAAGATTTCTGACCCTCACCTTAGAACTACTTTGTTAAAGCACTCTTCTCTTATTTGCTCCCTCCAAATATTCATCTTTAGAAAATAGAACATTGAAAGATTGAGATCCTTATGGTATTTCTGGTTAGAACCCCGATGGATATATTACTGAATTTTCATGAAACTTTAATGAAATGGGGGACAGATAAGGAGGTAGCAGAGATTTGAGCAAGGAACAGGTGATAGCTTTCATGGAAGTGAGGTGATGTTTACACATTGTATAAATTGGCAAAAAACAGCTTTTTCAGTCAATGTAAATGCTCAGAGACTCACTATGTCCAGTTTCTGAGAGAGAAGATCATATATCATAGTGAAAAAAGCATTAGCTCCTTTATGTGAAGATCAGATTCAAGTCTCATCTCTGCTATTTACTTAATCTATAAACTGAGAGGGGTGAACTAGATGGTCTCTAAAGCAATTTCCTTCTCTTTTTTAATATGACTCTAAGATCCTTTACTGTTTTCAATCAATAGACATTTATTAAGTTACTATTATGTGCCAGACACTATGCTAAGTGCTGAGGATAAAAAAATAGACAAAAGCAAATCTCAATCAACAAGGAGCTTACAATCTTTCAGAAAGGGTTAGAGGAGATAATATGCATCAATTAAAAATAAAGAAATTAATTGTGAAGGTACTTTGTAGGATACTAGAATTGTAAAGAATATATAGGGCTGAATTAGGGGAAGTGGAATTTGGAATAACGAGGAAAAATTTGAGCTAGCAAAGAAAAATCAAAAGACTCACTAAGACTGGAGGAGGGAACTCAAATTTGAAAAGGAAAAAAAAAATTGCAGAAAAAGACCTGAGTTAAAAAAATAATTCAAGGAGTAGGAGAAGGTATTGTGCAAGGCAAATTAAGTGATAAAAATAAATCAAGCAAATTTGCAAGATAAGATAATAATTTAGTAAGAGTAGGGAGAAAAGAGAAGTTCAGTATGACTTTCAAATTGTGGTATTTTTTTCCAGAAGTGATATAAAGGAGTTATGGTAATGAACCTATTAAAATGATAATGGTATAGAGACATGAAAGGGAGCATGTAAATAATCAATATGAATGGAGAGCAAGGAGAACTTTTCAGGTGTTTGTATTCAATGCATGGTGCTAATACTTTTGTCATATTCAAGCAATTGTTACTTATGTTAAAAGTAAGTCTTTCTTCAATGAAAGCAGGTGAAACTTTCCCCAAGAATGGTCCTCTGCATTCCAATAGTTTACAGAAAATGAAATGAATATTTAAAAAGAAAAAAGAAACTGGAAGAAGACCTTAATTTAAAAATCAAGAAGCCAATGAATCTGAGGATTCAGAGGAAAATCTTGACCTCTCAATACAATCAGTTGTAGAAGAAGGTCATACAAAGAAGAAAGAATGGATCACTTAGAATTAGGAAACTAATAAAAATGTCTTTCTGAAGATGAAACAACTGAATGTGCTGAAGAGATACTAGCTACTTGTATTCCATGAAATGATGCAATAAATACAAAGATGTTATTGGGTGGGAAAGAATCCAGGTAAGGGCAAAAGAAGAATATTGGTGGTTGATGGATGAATTCATGCTGAGAGGAAGTGAGGCTGCTATTTGTCAACTTGATAACAACAGTAATGAGCTATTTTATCTTTCTAGGTAGACATGCAAAATGTAACAGAAAGCAGCACAAGACTTGTCGACATGGTTAATAACTACATGATTTTTCAAATTAACATGTGTTTGAATGATAGTGCTTGAATTTCAAAAGCATTGGTGCATTTTCTTTATTTATTTTTTAATTTTATTTTTTAGAAAAAAAATTCAATGATTACATGATTCATGTTCTTACTCTATACCCCCAACCCCTCCCCCATAGCCAATGCGCATTTCCGCTGGTTTCTTCATGAGTCCTGTTGTTGTCTTCATGAGTCATTTCTTGGTTGTTTGATAGGTATGGCACTAAATAGGTAAATTAATTTGGGTAGAATGGTCGTTTTTATTATGTTAGCTTGTCCTACCCATGAGCAATTAATGTTTTTCCAATTGTTTAGATCTAGCTTTAAAAGTGTGGAAAGTGTTTTGTAGTTGTGTTCGTATAATTCCTGTGTGTGTCTTGGCCGATAGATTCCTGAGTATTTTATATTGTCTAGGGTGATTTTAAATGGAATTTCTCTTTCTAACTCTTGCTGCTGAATTGTGTTGGAAATATATAGAAATGCTGATGATTTATGTGCATTTATTTTGTATCCTGCAACTTTGCTAAAGTTGTTGGTTATTTCGACTAGCTTTTTAGTTGATTCTCTAGGATTTTTTAAGTAGACCATCATATCATCTGCAATCTGCAAAGAGTGATAGCTTAGTCTCCTCATTGACTATTTTAATACCTTCAATTTCTTTTCCTTCTCTAATTGCTACTACTAGTGTTTCTAGTACAATGTTAAATAATAGAAGTGATAATGGGCATCTTTGTTTCATGCCTGATCTTATTGGGAAGGCTTCTAATTTATCCCCATTGCAGATGATGTGTGTTTATAGTTTTAGATATATACTGTTTATTATTTTCAGGAAAGGTCATTCTATTCCTGGACTCTAGTGTTTTCAATAGGAATGGGTGTTGTATTTTGTTTAAGGCTTTTTCAGCATCTATTGAGATAATCATGTGATTTTTGTTTGTTAGACTGTTCGTATGGTCAATTATGTGGATGGTTTTCCTAATGTTGAACCATCCTTGTATTCCTGTTATAAATCCCACCTGTTCATGATGGATAACCCTCATGATCATTTGCTGGAGTCTTTTTGATAGTAGTCTATTTAAGATTCTTGCATCTATGTTCATTAGGGAGATTGGCCTGTAGTTTTCTTTCTCTCTTTTTGGTCTGCCTTTGCTTTAGAATCAGTACCATATCAGTGTTATAAAAGGAATTTGGTAGGACTCCTTCTTTGCTTATTATGTCAAATAATTTGTATAATACTGGGATTAGTTGTTCTTTGAATCCTTTGAATCTTTGATAGAATTCACTTGTGAATCCATTGGGCCCTGGAGGTTTTTTTCTTAAGTTCTTTAATGGCTTGTTCAATTTCTTTTTCTGGTATTGTATTATTTAAGTATTCTATTTCTTCTGCTGTTAACCTATGCAATTTATATTTTTGTAAATATTCATCCATACCACTTATATTGTTATATTTATTGCCATATAATTGGGAATTTTACAAATATTTGGGCAAAAGACCTAAAGACCACAAGGAATCAAGTTGGTGTTTCATCTCCAAAAATATGAAATTCAAAGGAAGAAAATTAATATATCTGGTAAAAGGCAGTTAGTAAATCTTAGAATGAGATTTAGATTTCTGGGCCATGGCTTAAAACAATGAAATGGAAGATTCCAGGCCAGAGATAGAAGACTCCCACAAAGTCTGAGGAGAATACATGTGCCCAAGAATTCAATAAAAGAACTTTAAAGTTCTGATTGGGCAAGGGAAATCACATATATTCACCAATACAGGTAGCACAGAAAGAAGATATACTATAAGAAGAAGAATAGATTTTGAGATACTCAGATACACAGTAGAGAAAAATCTAGAAGATTAACTAGTGAAATCTGTGACCTCATATCTCTACATAAATGCACAATGTTAATAAGGTAACAGGCAAGATAACGAGGGACCCTAAGAAAAGAGGTAAAATTTGGCCTTGTTGCAATGATTTAGAATTGATGAAATCAAGACCATGGTTGGTATATAGCACTGAATAGCTATATCTTATTTTAAAAAAATAGAATAAGCCAAAGGCAAGAATGAGAGTGCATATCATTGTTTATTAACAATTCATACCCATGGATCAGTGGAATAGCCTTGGGGTAAGTGACATCAGCAAGACAGTATATGATAAAGGAAAGGAAAGATTTAAAAACCAAGCAAGAGTTAGAAAAAATTAAGCCATTCCCCAACTAATAAATGGGCAAGGGACAGGAATAGGCAATTTTCAGATAAAGAAATCAAAACTATCAATAAGCACATGAGAAAGTGTTCTAAATCTCTAATAATTAGAGAAATGCAAATCAAAACAACTCTGAGGTATCACCTCACACCTAGCAGATTGGCTAATATGACCGCAAGGGAGAGTAATGAATGTTGGAAGGTATGTGGCAAAATATTTATAGCTGTACTCTTTGTGGTGGCAAAAAAACTGGAAAACGAGGGTATGTCCTTCAATTGGGGAATGGCTCAACAAATTGTGGTAACTGCTGGTGATGGAATACTATTGTGCTCAAAGGAATAATAAACTGGAAGAATTCCATGTGAACTGGAAAGACCTCCAGGAATTGATGCAGAGCGAAAGGAGCAGAGCCAGAAGAACATTGTACACAGAGACTGTGGTAAAATCGAATGTAATGGACTTCTGTACTAGCAGCAATGCAATGACCTAGGATAATTCCAAGGGATTTATAAAAAAGAACGCTACCCACATTCAGAGGAAGAACTGCAAGAGTAGAAACACAAAAGAAAAACAACTGCTTGAACGCATGGGTTGATGTGGACATGATTGGGGATGTGGACTCTAAACGACCACCCCAGTACAACTATCAATAATATGAAAATAGGTCTTGATTGATGACACATGTTAAAACCAGTGGAAATGCATGTCTGCTATGTTATGGTTTTTGGGGGGTTGGAGGGGAGAGTATGAACATGAATCATGTAACCATGGAAAATTTTTCTAAACAAATAAAAATTTAAATTAAAAAAAAAGAATTCATACCCATGAGGTCAGAGTAGAAAAATATGATGGAGAAAAGATTTGGCTGGAAGTCCAATGGAAGGAAATAAAGGCAATATTCTCATCTGAATATACTATAGCCCTCATAAAGATATAATAAATAAAGGATTCTAGAAATATCAAAAGCTTGGCAGAAAGGCAAGGTGTACTACTTTGTGAGCCTCAAGATACTTAGACATCTATATGATGCCTGTCTTTGACCAAAGCAGAACAGGTAACGACCTCAGAACTCACTCTGTTGATAAGTTCAAAGTCCCCAAAGTGAAAGAAACTACAAGAGGAAATTACATTCTGGATCTTATTCTCACCAACCAGGTATTACTGGGTTCTGTGACTTAAATGATAGTAACAATAAAAGGAAGCAAACACTTCTTCCTAGAAAAAAGGATAGGATACTCTTAAGAATGACATTTTGAAGTCAAACAACTTTAAGAAAAGGAAAAATGAGAGTTGACTGAAGAGAATCGTCTAGACCAGTGATGGGCAAACTACATCCTGGGGGTCTGATGTGGCCCCCTGAAATGTTCTATCCTGATGCGGGACATTGTTCCTAATCTGATGAATACAATGAGTAGGATAAAATACAATGAAACTTTGAAAGAGTTGCCTTTGAAACAGACTGACAGATGAGCATTTCCTTTCCTTTGGCCCTCTGTTTAAAAAGTTTGTCCATCATTGGTCTAGACACAAGGAAGATATTTAAGTCTTAGCATAGTTTTAAGTTACTAAAGTTTAAACATGAAATGAGACTTTAAAGATATCTGGTATATATTTAAGGAAGGGCAGGAAATAGGGGTTAAGAATAAAAGGGCCTTGAAAAAATGGTGTCAAACTTTTTAAAGTTCAGAGGCAATCAAGGTTGTTGAAAAAAACTAAAGATTTAAAAATATGCATTTTCATTTTCTTTTTTAAATCTGTATTTGTCAAAGGAAGAAAAAAATCCAGACATAGTTTTACTGTTAAAGGTGAATGGTGCAGTGATGATAACTGAGACAAAATATAAGACAGTCTCATTTTTCTTCCATTTTCTCAGAAAAGGAGAATGACATTTGGATTAGAAAGAACAAAACAAAAATAGCTAATAGGGATTTGATACTCAAAATAAAGAAGGAGATTCAAAGAGAAAACCAATACGATCCAAATAAACTATAACTTCAAGTAGTGAAAATCCTGTCAAGTGTGTTTCCTGAGCCATTGTCAGTAATTTTTTAAAGACTGTGGGGTATAGGAGACATGCCATAAAGCTGAAGAAGGGTAATATTGTCTTAGTTTTCAAAAAAAGGAAGAGACTAGAAAGAGCAAATTGATGACCAATGGATTTACCTTTGGTCCCTGGGGTGATATTAAAGTATATCATTAAGGTAATAAAAAAATAAATATTTAACCTCAATGAAGATGTAACTGCAAGGAACTGTTATGGTTTTATTTTAAAAAGTCAGAATAATAGTATTTCTCTTTTTTGATGGTATAACTAAACTAGAAATTCAATACTCTTGATTTAGATATAGTTTATATAGATTTTAGCAAACCACTTGATAATAAATTTCATGGATGCTTATAGTAAAGATAGAAAAATATAGATGAGGAAATAGTATATTAAATATATTCAGAAATATTTGAAAGCTGGCTTGAGTAATAATTAACAGTTTTTGTGTTAACTTAGAAAAAGGTCTCTGTTCTTGGTCTTGCACTATTGAGCATTTTTATCAAAAGCTTGGATAAAAGCATGAAAGTATCCTTATAAAAATGTATTGATGACATTAAAGTTGAAAGGAAGGATTTAAACAGGTTAGAAAATTGTGATGAATACTTTTTAAAATGAAACTGAAAAGAGAAAAAATATATAATAGGACTAGAGATTGGACCTGTCATTTTATCAGTATAGGAAATCACCAAGTGAGGAATTAATTTCAATGAATTCACCTCAGCATTATCTCTGTACCTTTTTGTGTTAGTTACCTAACTAAGAATTTAAATGCCTTTGTTAGGATCATATGGCCAATCAGAAGCATCAGAACATGTGTTGCAAAGTCAGTCCTCCTTGTTGTAAGATCAATGCTCTCTCCAATTTACCTCACTGACTCTAAAATCTTACATGAGTTCAAGAAATTGACTATTCATTTGCAATATGGGAGATTCATAATTATATCATATTTGATCTGAAAAATACGTAGTTTTAGTGAACTCAAGATGAGTTAGTAATGTGTTATAGAAACCAAAATAATTCATTCAATTTGGGGCTGCATTGGGAGAAATAGTTGCCAAGAAGGAGATGATAGTTTCTTGGAACTCTATGTTATAAGACTACTTTTGTAGTACTGTATTCAATTGAGTATATATTATTTTAAGAAGCACTTTGAAAAGCAGGAGAATCTTTGAAAAAAGACAACCAAAATAATGAAGAGTCACATAAAAGTCGCTGATAAATGAAAGTACAACAAGAGACCTGGGAATACCTGGAGAAGAGAAGATTTGAGGGTAGAAGGGATAATATGTCATCTCTCAAAATGTGACTCTAAATATCTGAAAGATCCTACGTGGAAGAAAAAATAGACTTTATTTATTTGGACTCAAAGAGTAGGAGTGGGACAGGCAGTAAAAGGCACCAAGAGGAAAATTTAGACTTGATATAAAGAAAAACTTTCTAACTAAATCTACTCAAAGATCAATGCTTATAGAGGTCATAGCTTCCCCACCCCCTCACCATTATAGATCTTCAAGCAAAGAATGGATGATCACATGTAGCATGAGTTGGAGTAGGGATTCTTTTCAATCTATAAAAGTAGTAGAGGAGTGCATATGTTCTTTTGAATGCTAGACATTCTATAATTATATAATTCTATGACCTAATGAAAAGTTTCCCGAGCATAACTGAGGTTGTAAATTTATCTGTGTGGTAATGTGCTTTCAAAGTATGTCTGGGAAATGGGTCTGAAAAGAAAATTCCGGCCATATCCTGGGCTTATAAATCAATGTTTGACAAGACAGAAGGCCTCAAAATGAGCAGAAGGACAGGGTAAAAATGAATAACTCTGTCATGAAACTTTTAATCTAGTGTATATGGAAGAAAGAAAGGAGAGCCATAAAGATAAAGAACCATAAATTTTTAAGCTCATATAAGGTCTATCATTTTGACTTCCAAAAATATGTTAAAGGTAGAGATAAGGAGCATTATAAGATTTTATAAGCAAAATTTTGAGCCAGTATGCATTTTTTCATATGTGCTGCAACTTTTAAAAATCATTACAAACATTCTAATTACTAGAAATATCTATATCACCATAGAGATACATAGGAAATTCCTTGGAAGTTTGAAAAATCCTCTGTTCCAAAAGACAAAAAAAAAAACCAACACAAAAAGCTATAAGCCCCCCAAGTGGAAAGAATAACTTCATTAGGTTATTTAATATAGAAAGTGAATTTGGGGAAAGATATGAACAGGATTTCATAGTTGCAATATTTCACCTATAATAGATGTTCTACACATGGGCAATGACCCATTTATAAAAAATTATAAAAGACTATATTGAAGAGAATTCAATTCATAAACTGAAAGAGAAATTAGGGTTTGTTTTACATAGAGAAGTTACAGGATTCGTTCAAAGTCAGAGAAGTTTTAAGGAATCTGGTTAGGAGGAAATATGTAGAACTGTATGTCAGAGAAATCATTGACTTTGAAAAAAGAGTTCTAGCCACATGGGAGACATGATCTTAAACATTTAAATTGAAATTTTGGGCTCAAAGGCTTAACAAAATGGAGCTCCAGGAACTCTAGGATTACAGACACTTTACTATGAGATGGATGAAAATCTGTCATGAAGCAATTTCCTCTAGAATAACACTTCCAACTTCCTCTGTACATTTGTCATGTGCCCTGAAGCTTTACAAGACTTGAGAAGAGAGTTGAGGTATATTATTCTGAGAATATGATATGCCTTCACTGCAGACATCAACTTGGGAACAGGAAATTATGATATGTGTATGCTACATCTTCAAGAAAATTGAAAATCTAGTTTTCCCTGCTGCAAACTCAAAATCATAACCATTTGAGTAAGTCTATAAAGGTATGAACTTTAGTTATGAGTTCATGGTGAAATGGAATGTATCAAAACTCTGTTGATCTTTATTGTTTTCCTACAAAAAAAAAAGCCATGCCAATATTGTAAATGAGAGCATTTCCAGGTATACCAAGTGGTCATTCAGTAGTATTTATTAAGTACTTAGTATGGGGCTAGGAACTGCACCAAGTACTGGAGACAGAAAAATGGCAGAGTAGCTCATATTATAATGGGTGAGATAATATTTAGCTATATATTCAAAAATTGTATATGATATAAATGATGGAGAGTGATCTCAGATGGAAGGAACTAGCACTGGCTTCCTGTATAGTGTAATAAGGGGGTAATCAGGCTGATAATAGGGGAGCTGGTAGAACCAGTAAGTCTCCTGGGCCAGGGAGCCTACAACTACAGTATTTGTTGATTTGAGACAGCCAGGGATGTGTGGGCCTGAGCTGAGATGTCCAGTCAGTCTCCCTGCTGTCTGTAGGCTCCTTTAAGGTTGGGAGTGAGGAGCCCCTCCCTGCTAGTGAGAAACCAGAAACCAACAGGAAGTGAAGCTGTCTCACTTCCTGAATAAAATGGATGCCTGGTCTAACCCCCTCTGGAGACAAGTGGTAGCTATCCTCCTTTACCTCAGCCCCTTAGCTCTGGTTGATGTTATAAATGAACTATGGGAACTCTCAGAATCAGGCAAGGGGCTTATTTAAAACATAGGAGTAAACTGAGGGAAGAGGATTAGGGTCTGGAGAAGCTGTTGCTATGGGTGAATGGCCAGTGCTGGCAGAGGGCCTCAGAAGGTAAGATTAGGCTGAGGGAACCAGTCCCTCAGCCAGGGATAAATCCCACTGCCCTGATGTTGAGTGGTCTACCAGCCTGACAAAAGAGGGTAATGATTTGGTTTAGGGGTGTCCCTGTCTAGGTTAACTTAACTAATTCCTTCCCACCTTCCACAACCCACCAACCACACCTCCTTTCCCCTCCCGGGGTCCCAAGAGGAAGTCCAGGAGGTAGCTGGATGTCTGGGTGAGGTCAAGGAAATCAGAACCCCCAGGTTGGTTCTCCAGGAGTATTTATAGTCCCAGCTCCAACAGTCAGGTCTTGAGACAGGGACTTACTGGGTCAAAGTTCCATTCCCCTAACTGCCAGGATTACCTAGGATGATTTTGCAAATGCAAGAGATCTTGCATCAATCCTGCATTACAATAGAAATTCGAATTTGAACTAAGTCTTGAAACCAGGGAAGCCAGGAGCCAAATATGAAGAGAAAAAACATTCTAGCCATATATGTGACAATAAGTAAAAATATGCAAAGGAAATAGAGTATCATGTGCAAGGGACAGCAAGAAGTCTACTGTTCCTGGATTGTAGAGCATATGGAGGAAAGTAAAGAAGATCGCAATTTCATCCTGGTTGTATTAGGGATCCCCTGGAGTTTAGTTACTTTAGAGTGGGAATTGGGTGCCATGAGATGATCAAACAGAACTTTACAAAAATCATCTTGACAACTTGGTAAAAAATAGGAATTGAAAGAGATTTCAGGCAGGGAGCCAAATCAAGGAATCTATTGTAATAGCCTAGGTTTGAAATGATGGGAGCCTGTATAGGGTTGTATGAAGTAGAGAAATCAAAGATACAGAGAAGGTAGAAACAAAGACAAAACAAAAATTGTAAATATGGAATGAGTGTAGGTTAGCAATCTATGATGATAACTTGATTGGGAGTTTAGATGATTGGGAAAGATTACAAAATGCCTCAATGCTTGATCATCTTATCTGAGGAAATCACTGCACAAATGGAGGGATGCACTTAAAAAATAATATTATACTCTTGTATACTATTTCCAATATCCCTTCCAGTTCTATATTTGTGATCCTATAAGTTTTTGGTACAAAGAGGAGTTTGTTTGTTTTTTTTCATTTTTTCTTTTTTCTCAACTTTATGTTTTATAGTGACTTTTTTTCTAAATGAATATACTTCATATTTTTGGAGGACTTAAAAACATAAGCATAAGAGTAAAATTTCAAATTATCATTACTAATCCAATCACAGAGGAATTATACAAGCCCAATACTATTTCTTCTTAATCAAATGCCTTTTTCCTAGGTCTCTTTTTTTACTGTAAAATTGCTGCAACATCTAAAATAAGTATAGTTAAAATCCATCTCAGCTCATCTTAAATATATAGGAAAAGATAGAAATTCCATTATCTTTGGACAACTTGCATTATGAGAACAAAGAAAGTATTTTAAAATTATAACTTTCAGATTCCAACACCTTGTTGGTTAAATATGTCTTGCAGATATACATGTGATAATTTTATTTTCTCTCTGTTATTTTCAATAGAAGATGCCAATAACTTAAGGAAAAACAAGAAAGACCAAATGAGAATTTGAATTATTTTTCCCCTCAGAATCATCTAATTCTCACCATCTCTCTCTTATTTCAAGGGTTGTTCCTTTTCTGGATATATATTTCAACTCAATATCAAAGACTAATTTTCATGGGTTCCACAAACATTTTTCAGAATTAAATATTCCTTAGTGGTTTTGAATATTCCCACTATCCTTGGGTAAATGGTACAAGAAGTGGCATCTTTATGATACCTACAGGTATCCACCATATGTCCTTATACTCCCTGTTCATCTGCGGCTACTTAAAGTAATTTGGGATTCTCTTAATCCAGGCAGTAACTGTTTCCCAAAGCTTGCTATGAGGAAGACTACTAAAAATAGGTAACTTTTTAAGAATACTGAATTCAGTGGTGGGGAAGAAGAATGGATACCACTGGGGAAAGATGTAATTATAATGTATATTAGGATAAACTGTATTAATGAGTTGCCTTGAGACTTAATGATAACATTCTAGAATATTCTAATATCTGATCCTTAGGGATCAGCTCATGTACCAACTCTTTTGTGAAATCTTTCAAAATTCTCCACCCTCCTTCTTAAAATGGCCAACCAGGATCCAGGTCTGGGAATCTCTCTAGAACTCTACCTACTGCTAGGAATTTTGAGATGCTTGCTTCTCAAAGTTCATGATGAGTAGAGAGACTTAATTCTCTCATTTACAATTCAACAAAAATTGAAAAGATCCACCTCCCTTTTTATTTTTAACCACAAAGTAGGTAGAGAGGAAAAAATTAGAGAACATGTGTGAATACCTTAAAATGGATGTATGGCCCCTCAATTTAATGCCATCAAAAATTCTTGAAATTTATTTTCCAGGTTTCCACATATGGGCTGGGAACACTTAGAGCCCCTTGAATAGGCTTTTAAAATTGTGCACTCATTGGCTCATCCCCCACTCCATACTTAACATCTTTGAACTTGTTGTGATACTCTAAAAGATCTCATTTTTTTTTGCCAGGTCATAGACTACTTTGATAATATCAACCCCTCATAATTTTTTAAAATCTCATAACTGAAGAAAACACAAAATTTTACTTAAAGGCAAATGAAAAAGGTGTAATTTGATTTTTCCTTTATGATTTTAAATCCCCTACCCCCTGAAATGTATCTATAGACCCCCAAAAGTTGACTCCAGGTTAAGAATTCCTATCTAGCAAAATTTAAGAGCTTTAATTTTAGAAACTGTGAATTGTGATCTTTATATTCTCAGACCTAGCACAATGCATAAAGTGTAATATATAAACACTGTTTAATAAATTTTATTGATTTTTAGCTGTTATAAGATCATTCTTACTTTTTTTCCCTATCTTAACAATTCCTTGCTTCAATCTCATTCAATCATGGTCATGTTAATTTTCTGAAATAAAGTTTTAATGATG
This sequence comes from Gracilinanus agilis, assembly GCF_016433145.1. Taxonomy (NCBI): domain Eukaryota; kingdom Metazoa; phylum Chordata; class Mammalia; order Didelphimorphia; family Didelphidae; genus Gracilinanus; species Gracilinanus agilis. The sequence goes on from NC_058130.1 coordinate 260,319,274, forward strand.
TCTATCTTAACTATTTTTTAAATATCTCCCTGTTGTCTATCAATGTCCAAACTTTATTGCTCTTTAGGTTTTTAATCTAATCTACCTTTCTTAGCTTAGCTCAGTTTGATTCCCATATTCCTAACCTCCTCTTGAATTGAACTAACAATAGTTCTAGAACTAAACCTCACTTTCCATGCCTCTGTGGCTTTTCTCACCCTATTAGGCCTAGAATACATCCCCTTCATTCTGAACTCCTAAACATCAGCATGGGTAAACATTTCTAATGCAGTGCACCATGGATCTCTGCTAGGTCCTTTACTACTAAATATTTTTATTACAATGCAGGAATAAAGTGCATCTTTATAAAATGTGCAAATAACACAAAACTGGTAAGTATAGTGAATATGCTGGATCCAGGATCCAAAAATATATTGACAGTCTAGAAAACTGGGTTAAATTTAATAAAATGAAATTTAGTAGGACAAATGTAAATTCTTAAATAGATTTCAAAAATCAAATTCACAAGCACAAGATTATGGTGAGAGAATTAGACAGCTATTTGTTTTTGTCATTTTTATTCTTCATTTATATATTCCTCAGGGCAACATTCAACTTAAATGAATTATTCTGATGCTGTGAAATATTATAATGATTACTTATTTTCTATTGTATTAAAAACAATTTCACATTCAAACAGAATTAATAAAATAAAGAATTTGGTATAGATTTTGATCTGTGTCAAATAATTGATTATTTTTCTTCTTGTCAGTTTCCAACAAATGTTGATTTATACTTTACTGGTAAAGCAACAAATACAAAATGGGAGGGATGAACTTGATAGCTATTAGTCCTTCTCAAAATCACTGCTTCTTTGATTAGCTCTGTGCATATTAGGGAAGCTGAAATAAATGTGAGAGTTGCTTTTGGATCAATGGTCATCTTTATAAGTATAACACAACAGACCTGGGATTCACTTGGACTCAATCAAAATCCCATATTAATTTATCATTAATTTAGAGTCACTAACTATAGCTCAAAATATTGCCCCAAACCTCTACAAGACAAATAGGGAAATCACATTCTAATATAAGATGAGTGGACCTGGATATCTTTAAAGAAAATGTTCCATCAAAGGAATGTTCAAAGAAAAAAGCTAACTAAAAAATCAGCTGTTAAAAATCCTGACCTTAATTAGGTTAAGGGATATCTAATTAAATTGGTATAGACTATTGTGTGAAATAGTAACTGAATACCTGAGTTCTTCACAATTATAAACCATCAACAAGAATTCAGTTGCATATTTAATGCTTTAGTGATTTTCAATTCATTACACCAGCGGGTGTAATCTTACAGGTTTATCTTGCTAAAAGTTTAACAAATGCTTTTCTATGCTCAAAATCAGCCTTATAAAGCCTTGTGATCAGTTTTTAATTTTGTTTTGGTTTTGGTTTAAGGAAGACATAAAAATGAAAAATGTGGCGCACTCAGGTTTAATGGCCTAATAAATTTTCATTTAATTTCTGATATTGATATTATTACATTTAAAACATATAATAGCAATGAGAACCAATATATGAACAAGCAACAGAAGCAAATATATTTATAAAGCACCTGTTTAGAGTATTGTGCTGTTATTGTTGTTCAGTCATTTCAGTAATGCCTCACTTCATGATTCCACTTCGGGTAGTTTGCCATTTCCTTCTCCAGATGAGGATTATCAGCTAGTAAATACCTGAGACCAGATTTGAACTCAGAATATGAGCCTTCCTGACTCTAGGCCTAACACTGTATCTACTTCATCCTCTACTTACTCAGAGACCTATGCTACAAGCTAGGAATATAAAGACAAAGACAGAAGTAATCCTTGGCCTCAAGGATCTTACATTCTTGATCAGTGATTCCCAAAGTGGGCACTACTGCTCCCTGGTGGGTGCTGCAGCGACCCTGGGAGGCAGTGATGGCCACAGATGCATTTATCTTTCCTATTTATTGCTATTAAAAAATTTAAAAAAATTAATTTCCAGGGGGCTAAATAATATTTTTTTCTGGAAAGGGGGGTGGTAGGTCAAAAATGTTTGGGAACCACTGATCTTGATTAATTTCCACCAGCTTACATTCGATTTGAACATTAATGCAGAAAGTTCTTTTTAAAAAATTTTAATTCAATACATACACTTTCTCACACACACAAATGCACAGTTTTAGAGATTTTTTTCTTTTAGGATTGTCCTAGGTCCTATCTGGCTTGTGTCTAGCAGTCTGTCATAATTGGCTTGGCCAATATGAAGAAGAGGTCCTAACAAGATGATTGACTCCTCTAATAAGCCCATATAATGGAGTAAAAATAAAATAAAATTGAGTTGTGTCATGTTCCTAGCTTAAGCTCCTTTTTCCCACATCCATGTCAGCAGAACATGACAAGAAATACATGATAGTTTAGTCTATTAAGATAATAACCAGTGAAGTTGTTTTACTTAATGTGAATTATTGGGGTTTAAACTGCATCCCAATCAGCTGACTCTTGTGACTAGATTATGACTTTAGTAACTAGCCAATGGTGAATGCCTTCAAGAACTGCTTCAAATTAATAAAAGGGAGCTTGCATGCTCCCATTCCTTGTACTTGCTTTCTGGTTGTAACACTAACTTGTGAGTACCCATTCTTGTGAAGAGGAAATAAAATTGCCTTTGCCATTTTAACACTGAGTTCAATTTGTTTTTTGTTTTTTGTTTTTTTGAGTAGGTGGTATTTCCTCTCAGCTAATTTGACTATGTAGGGAATATTTAGAATGCAATCATATGTATATCACTCTTTAAGCCATTATAGCTATGGTATTGATTATATGGGCAGCTTTTGCTCATCATTTTTAATAGAGAACAGCAGTGGCATGACTAAAATATTAATTTTAGACATTAGTTTCCATTAAACTGTTAACCCAGTGATGCTTTTAAAAAATAATCATATTGGTTATTTTGAAATTCTGCTCTTTTCTCAGCTTCTTCCCACTCTGTGAAGGATGTGCTAACAGAATGCTCAAAATGAGGTCATGATAGAGAAGGAACAAAAAGTCTGAATAATATGACAGAAAATTCTTGAGACTGTTTGAACCTTTAGCAATATTTTACAACTAAAAGAGAGGATGAAAAAGGAGAAAGAATGGTATCAAAATATAGTTCTGGTCTAACTATCAAGTTAGCTATGATATGATAGCATTTCTTTCAAACTAGCTACTTGCTTATGTAAGGATGTATGTGAGTGTGTGTGAGAGAGAAAAAGGATTGATGATATCCTGTGTGTTTAAGCTTCAAAAAGTTCTGTTTGGCATCAAACTCTAAGGAAGTTTAGTAAACATGCTTCAGAAAATGTATGCTAATAATGAATGAGGGGAGATATAGTCTCTCATTCAGAAAATGTTCAAATATCCTTTGACTATTTCCTATTGACTTAGTTCATCATAATAAAAATATTTTAATCAGATACTGAATTAGAACTAAGTATACATAAAATAATAATGAACAAAACTTCTCTCTTGAATGCTTGAGCACTTCCCTTTTTACTCTGCCTGTACTGATTTGTTCTTTAATGATTTGGGGTGAATAAAATATCAGAGAAGGAACTGAGCAAATTACAACCTTGTAAGCTTTGTAAGCCCAGAAGAATTTCCCTGGGTCTAGCAAAGGTAGATAGTAGGTGAGCCTCATTGAGAACTGTCAGCCCTGAGGAGCAACCTACTTGATCTAACCTAGCATTCGATCAATCTAGGAGCAGAGATTCTATGTACTACTACAAGCAAGGAAGCAATTCATTTGTTAATTATGACACAACCAGAAGTGAACTTGGGTGGGAGGAAGAATTTGTAGCAATCAATTTAAATTTGAGCCCACACTGAAGGAAATAGGTGATTATGTACAGCAAAAGGCATGTCCCACTTTTTAGGGAAAAGGAGTTATAATTTGATTCTTGCCATAACTTTTCAGTAAATATTGCCTTCTTAAAAGTAATTGGTTAATTAATATGGAGGAGAAATCATTTGGTCAATTTGTTACTGGGGAGGTATTGATTATAAACTGATATGTAAGAGAAAATGACTGATAAATCAAAATGTGAAATATGAACTAGGTGAATTTCAGGGTCAGATGCTCCCATATCAGTAGGGTCAGAGTAGTATCCCTATTCAGACTATCCAAATGGAAGATAGGATCATAAAGTAAATCCAGATAATATACATAAAATACTTAAAAGCTACATGACTTTGGGGAATTTATTTAATCTTACCGAGCCTCATTTCCAAATATACAAAATATGTATAAACATACTAATAATACATCTGTCAAAAGTTGTGTTGAGGAGGAGTAAATTAAATAATGTATGTAAATCATTTGGCAAGTTTTAAACATGATGTAAATGTAGGTTTTTATTCCTTAGAGGATAGGACTAGATCAGTAGTTCTCAAAATGTGATCCAGGGATGGTTTTTGGGATTGTGCAGTTGAACCATCATAATAACAATAACAAGATATTTTAATTCTGTAAATATCAGTAAATATGTTTACAAAATAAAAGTTCTTTTGGTCCTGGAGTAGGTCTGAGATGGTAGAGATAACAATCCAGCAAACTCCCCCCAAAAATCTCCTAAAAACAACTTTCAAGCTATGTCATCTTAAATTCTTTTGAGGTAGATCCAACAAAAGGTAAGAATGAGACATTTTACCACTGCAAGACTACTTCAGAGGGCAGATGAAAAGGTCATTGTCACCATGGTAGGGGCCAACCTGGAGTAAATGTAACCTCAGCACCAGGAGTGGTCCTTCGAAGTGGCTGCAATAGCAGTAGCAGCAGCTAAAGGAGCTCTCACCCCAGAAACATTAAGAGGATTGGACAATCAGAAAGAGTATAGGGGACCCTGAGCTGGCACAAAGCAGATAACCCTGTTGTATAGCCCATATGAAATTCTAGGTCACAGTTCTGACCTGGAAAGGAGAGCTAGTGATTGTGATCACAGGGAAAAAGGGGTCCTTTCTGAATGAAGACAAAAGCACAGACCTAGAGAACATTGGCCACACCTTTCCTCTGACTTTACCAGTGGGGAAACACTGAAAATTTTACAGACCCCAGAACAAGTTCTAAAGACAACATCATGAAAAAACTTGAAGCTAGGAATAGCGTCTTCCCATCCCAGATCATAGTCTAACTTAAACATAAAGTTAAGTCAAGAAATGGGCTGGAAAAATGAGCAAACAATAATAAAAAAGTCATGAACATAAAAAAGTACTCTGGTGACAGAGATAATCAGGACACAAAATCAGAATATTGTACAGGGAAAAAAAAGCACTTAGTTGAGCTTCCCAATATTTCCCTCAAAAATTTGTTTAAATTTTTGTTTTCTAGATTACATATAGATAGAATTTCAATAATAATTTTTGATATTTTGTAATTCATATTCTCTACCTCCCACTGTCACCATTCCCCAAGCCAGCAAGTAATATGATATAGATTATAAATATGTTATTATATACTACATTTCCCAGGTTCATGATGTTGTGAAAGACATATATTGCTGACACTGAGAAAAATTATGGAAGAAATAAAATTAAGAGTGGTATTTTTCCATTTGCATTCATATTCCCTTAGTTCATTCTATAGCATTAAATAAACTTTTTTCATCATGAAACATATGGAGTTATGCTAGATCTGTGGATTGTTGATAATAGTTAAGTCATTACCAATTTATTATTTAACTTTATTGCTGTTACTGTGTAACAGTTTAACTGTGTAACCAATCTCCTGATTCTGCTCACTTCATTTTGTATCATTTTATATGAGTCCAGACTTTTTCGTGATCACCTTTGACAAAATACAACACCCATTCCTATTGAAAACACTAGAAAGTATAGAAATAGAAGGACCTTTCCTAAAAATAATAAACAGTAGGGGTGAAATGGACTTCCTGGTTAAAATGGCGGCAGAGTAAAAAGCAGGTTAAGACCTCTCCTAACAGCAACATACAGGATTCCTCAAGAAGACATAAAAACAAATCTAGAGGAACAAAGGGACCCCACAACAGGGCACAGCATTGGAGGTACGTGAAATCAGGGCATTTCCATGCTATAAAGGGGTGAAACAGCTCTCACTAAAATGCGAGCTGAGCAACCCCCTCCCCCACCCCACACCACCTACAGTGCCAAAGCCAGAGCACAAGAGTTAGAGCAAGTCTGGAGCATGCATTAAGTCCTTGGCAGCTACCTGGGTTCACCAGGGCCTGCTCCTGAGAGCAGCAAGACTTAAGAACCCAAGAGGCTAAAGAATGAGCGCGGACTTTGAGCTCAGACCCTGAGCACAGGCACGAGTGCGGGTGTGGACACAATCTCAGACACAAATCCTGAGTGCAGGTAAGGACTCGGACCTTGAACACAGGTGCAAACCTTGAGTGGGGACCCAGTACAAAAGGGGTTCACAACTGTGGAAGCAACGCCCTGAGACTGTTAAATGAACCTCGGGCAGAGGAACAAGTAAGGGGACCACCAGGAGGCTTGACCCTGAGAACAACTGACACCTCAGGAGTCTAAAGAGCACAGACAGACCCTGAGTGTGAGGATAAACTTGAGAGGGTGCAGGGCTAAAAATGACAAGCCAGGGACAAGAACCCCAAAAGAGAAAGATCATCAAGAAGAAATCTGTAATATTCGACAACTTTTACACAGATAAAATCCAGACAACAGAGCAAACAGGAGAGAAAAACAAACAAGTAACCCTATCCAAACCTTCCCAAAATAAAGAAAATGGGCCACAAGCTACTGAAGAGTTCAAATCTGAGATGATGAGGAAGATGAAAGATATTTGGTGATAGAAGTGGGAAATAGCTCAAAAGGAAATAAACAGGGTAGAAGACAGAAACTCCCAATTAGAGAAAGATGCCCCCAAATCAAACTAAATGGTAAGCAAATTGGAAATCAAAATCTGTCAAGAAAATAACAGTTTAAAAGGCAAAATTTTGCAATTGAAAAGTGAGGCTCAGAAATCAAATGAACTGATAAGCAAATTGAACATCAGAAATGACCAGATTGAAAAGGAAAACCAAAAGATTATAGCAGAAAACCAGTCCCTAAAGGCTAGAATTGAGCAATTAGAAGCTAATGATCTCTCAAGACAGCAAGAACAAATAAAACAAAGTCAAAAGAGTGATAAAATAGAAGGAAACACGAAATATCTCAATGAAAAATTGACAGATCAAGAAAACAGGTCTAGAAGAGACAATTTGAGAATCATTGATCTTCCTGCAAAAGCAGAAATTAATAGAAATTTGGACTCCATACTAAAATAAATTTCTCAGCAAAATTGCCCTGAAGTTCTACAAGAGGGCAATATAGACACTGAAAGGATCCATAGATCACCCTCTACACTAGACTCAGAAAAGACAACCCCCAGGAATATAATAGCCAAATTCAAGAGCTTCCAGGTAAAAGAAAAAAATTTTACAAGAAGCCAGAAAGAGACAATTCAGATATCAAGGAGAACCAATCAGGATAACACAGGATCTGGTAGCCTCCACATTAAAAGACGACAAGGCTTGGAATATGATATTCAGAAAGGCAAGAGAACTGGGTCTACAACCAAGGATCAACAACCCATCAAAACTAACCATATACTTCCAAGGGAAAGTTTGGGCATTCAACAAGATAGAAGATTTCCAAGTATTTGCACAGAAAAGACCAGGATTAAATGCAAAGTTTGATATCCAACCACAAAAATCAAGAGAAACATAAAAAGGTAAATAAGAAACAGAGGGGAAAGAAAGAAAACTCGTATTTTTTAAATTTGCCTCTTTAAGGGCTTTAATATGATCCATTTATTGGTATTCCTATGTGGAGAAATGTTATGTATAATTCTCTTTAAGGAACTCTATTCACTATTATAGTATTTACTATTATAGTAATTAGAAGAATTATTCATAGGTAGAGGTTGGAATACTAAATGGTCTAAGATGATATGGGGGGTGGGAAAGAGGGAGGGGAATAGTAGAGGACACCAAGAGAAACTTGAATGAATAAGAAAAATAGGATATTCTATTACACACAAATAGGGCATGGGATACTGTCAATTTGGTTTTCTTCTTTCCTTTTTTTTTATTAGATTGACCTGTACTTTGTCTATTTTATCTGTTTTTCAAAATACCAGTTTCTAGTCTTATTTATTAATTCAGTAGTTCTTTTACTTTTGATTTTATTAATTTCTCCCTTGATTTTTAGTATTTCTAATTTAGTTTTCATCTGGGAATTTTTAATTTGCTCACTTTCTAATTTTTTTTAATTTAAACATTTATTAATATTCATTTTTAACATGGTTACATGATTCATGCTCCCACTTTCCCCTTCACTCCACGCACTCCCCCCACCCATGGCCGATGCACATTTCCACTGGTTTTATCATGTGTCCTTGTTCAAGACCTATTTCCAAATTGTTGATAGTTGCATTGGTGTGGTAGCCCCGAGTCTACATCCCCAATCATGTCCTCCTCAGCCCATGTGTTCTAGCATTTGTTTTTCTTCTATGTTTCCTCTCCTGCAGTTCTTCCTCCGAATGTGGGTAGCATAGTTCCAAATTCCAGCCAGAATGGTTGGATCAGTTCACAACTCCACCAGCAATGCATCAATGTCCCAATTTTGCAACATCCCCTCCAGCATTCATTACTCTCCCCTTCTTTCATTTTAGCCAATCTGCTAGGTGTGAGGTGATACCTTAAAATTGTTTTGATTTGCATTTCTCTAATTATAAGAGATTTAGAACGCATTCTCATGTGCTTATTAATACATTTAACTCCTTTTATATTTGAGTTATTAGACCCCTGTCAGAGTTTTTATTTATAAAGATTTTTTCCCAATTTGTTGTTTCCCTTCTGATTTTGACTACATTGTTTTTCTTTGTACAAAAGTTTTTTAGTTTAATATAATCAAAACCATTTAATTTACATTTTGTAATTTTCTCTAATTCTTGTTTGGTTTTAAAATCTTTCCTTTCCCAGAGATCTGACAAGTATACTATTTTGTGTTCACTTAACATGTTTATAGTTTCCCCCTTTATATTCAAGTCATTCACCCATTCTTAATTTATCTTGATGTAGGGTGTGAGATGTCGATCTAAACCTAATCTTTCCAATATTGTTCTCCAAATTTCCCAGCAGTTTTTGTCAAATAGTGGATTCATGTCCCAAAAGTTGGGCTCTTTGGGTTTATCATACACTGTCTTGCTGATGTCATTTACCCCAAGTCTATTCCACTCATCCTCCCCTCTGTCTCTTAGCCAGTACCATATTGTTTTGATGACTGCTGCTTTATAGTATAGTTTAATATCTGGTACTGCTAGGCCCCCTTCCTTCACATTTTTTTCATTATTTCCCTTGATATTCTTGATCTTTTGTTATTCCAAATGAAATTTGTTATAGTTTTTTTTCTAATTCAGTAAAGAAGTTTTTTGGTAGTTTGATAGGTATGGTGCTAAATAGGTATATTAATTTGGGTAGAATGGTCATTTTTATTATGTTAGCTTGTCCTACCCATGAGTAATCAATGGCTTTCCAATTGTTTAGATCCAATTTTATTTGTTTGGAAAGTTTCATAGTTGTTTTCATATAATTGCTGTGTTTGTTTTGGTAGATAGATTCCTAAGTATTTTATATTGTCTAGGGTGAATTTAAATGGTGTTTCTCTTTCTACCTCTTGCTGCTCTAATGTGTTGGAAATGTATAGAAATGCTGATGATTTATGTGCATTTATTTTGTATCCTGCAACTTTGGTATTTGGGCATTCTATTTCTTCTGCTGTTAATCTAGGCAATTTGTATTTTTGTAAATATTCATCCATATCTCCTAGATTGCTATATTTATTGCCATATAATTGGGCAAAATAGTTTTTAATGATTGCCTTAATTTCCCCTTCATTAGAGGTGAGGTCTCCCTTTTCATCTTTGATACTGTCAATTTGGTTTTCTTCTTTCCTTTTTTTATTAGATTGACCAGTACTTTGTCTATTTCATGTGTTTTTTTTTCAAAATACCAGCTTCTAGTCTTATTTATTAATTCAATAGTTCTTTTCCTTTCAATTTTATTAATTTCTCCCTTGATTTTTAGTATTTCTAATTTAGTTTTCATCTGGGGATTTTTAATTTGCTCCCTTTCTAATTTTTTGAGTTGCATGCCCAATTCATTAATCTCTGCCCTCCTTAATTTATTAATATATGCACTCAAGGATATAAATTCCCCTGAGTACTCCCTTGGCTATACCCCACAGAGTCTGGCAGGATGTCTCATCATTGACATTTTCTTCAATGAAATTGTTGATGATTTCTATGATTTCTTCTTAGACACTCTGGTTTGGGAGAATCATTTTATTTAATTTCTAATTAGTTTTTGATTTGTCTGTCCAGATATACTTACTAATTTTTATTTTTATTGCATTATGATCTGAGAAGGTTACATTTATTATTTTTGCTCTTTTGGATTTGTTTGCAATGTTTCTATGCCCTATTACATGGCCTATCTTTGTGAATGTTCCATGTGAGGTTGAAAAAAGGTATATTCATTTTTTTCCCTATTTATTTTCCTCCACATATCTATTAAATCTAATTTTTCTAGGACTTCATTCACCTCTCTTACCTCTTTCTTCTTTATTTTTTGGTTTAATTTATCTAGATCTGAAAGAGGAATATTTAGATCTCCCACTAGTATGATTTTACTATCTATTTCCTTCATGAGCTCTGACAGTTTCTCTTTTATGAATCTGGATGCTATGCCATTTGGTTCATACATATTGAGCAGTATTATTTCCTCATTGTTTATACTGCCTTTTATCAGGATTTAATGACCTTCCCAGTCTTTTTAAATCATATCTATTTTTACTTTGGCTTTGTCAGAAATCACAATTGCCACTCCTACCTTCTTTTTCTCATTTGAAGCCCATAATATTTTACTCAAGCCCTTTACCTTAAACCTGTGTATGTTCACCCACCTCATATGTGTTTCTTGTAGACAACAAATCCACTCTGCTTTTTGCTTCTGTTTTATGGGTGAGTTCATCCCATTCACATTCAGAGTTATAATTATCAGTTGTTTATTCACCAATGTTTTAGTATCCTCTCCTAGTTCTACCTCTTCTTCTTACACTATTTCCTTTTAAACCAGTGGTTTGCTTTAAGCCAGTAACCCTTGTCCTCTCCCTTGATTTACTACCCTTTCTACCCCCTCCCTTATTATTGCCCTCATTTTATTTCATGGCCTAATGAATTCCCTTTCACTTCTTCTTCCCTCCCTTTTTTGACCTCCACACTCCCCTGCTCCCCTTGTTTTATCCCTTCTGACTTTCTCAGTAGTGTTAGATGGAGTTCTATATACCAATGGATATAGTTACTCTTCCCTCTCAGGGTTAATTACTCTAAGAGTAAAGTTTAAATATTACCTCTTAATGCTCTCTTCCTCCCCTTCTTATAACAGTATTCATTCCTTCTCCTTCCCATGCCCTCTTTGTGTGTAATAGAATATCCTATTTTTCTTATTCATTCAAGTTTCTCTTGATGTCCTCTACTATTCACCCCCTCTTTCCCACCCCCCATATCATCTTAGACCATTTAGTATTCCAACCTCTCCCTATGAATAATTCTTCTAATTACTATTATAGGGAATACTATAATAGTGAATAGAGTTCACTACAAAGAATTATACATAACATTTCTCGACATAGGAATACAATATAATTAGATCTTATTGAAGCTCTTAAGGAGGCAAATTTAAAAAATATGAGTTTTCTTTCTTTCCCCTCTGTTTCCTATTTACCTTTTCATGTTTCTCTTGATTTTTGTGGTTGGATATCAAAATTTCCATTTAGTCCTGGTCTTTTCTGTGCACATACTTGGAAATCTTCTATCTTGTTGAATGCCCAAACATTCCCTTGGAAGTATATGGTTAGTTTTAATGGGTAGGTGAACCTTGGTTGTAGACCAAGTTCTCTTGTCTTTCTGAATATCATTTTCCAAGCCTTGCAGTCTTTTAGTGTGGAGGCTGCCAGATCCTTTGTTATCCTGATTATTGCTCCTTGATATCTGAATTGTCTCTTTCTGGCTTCTTGTAAATTTTTTCTTTTACTTGGAAGCTCTTGAATTTGGCTATTATATTCCTGGAGGTTGTCTTTTTAGGGTCTAGTGTAGAGGGTGATCTATGATTCCTTTCAATTTCTATGTTCCCCTCTTGTTGTAGAACTTCAGGGCAATTTTGCTGAGTAATTTATTTTAGTATGGAGTCCAAATTTCTATTAATTTCTGCTTTTTCAGGAAGACCAATGATTCTCAAATTGTCTCTTCTAGACCTGTTTTCTTGATCTGTCAATTTTTCATTGAGATATTTCATGTTTCCTTCTATTTTATCAATCTTTTAACTTTGTTTTATTTGTTCTTGCTGTCTTGAGAGATCATTGGCTACTACTTGCCCAATTCTTGTCTTTAGAGACTGGTTTTCTGCTCTAAGCTTTTGATTTTCCTTTTCGATTTGGTCTGTCCTGTTTTCTAGCTGTTTGATTTTGGTCTCCAATTTGCTTATCAATTCTTTTTATTTGGGGGCGTCTTTTTTGAATTGCCCAATTCTAGCCTTTAGAGACTGATTTTTGGCTGTAATCTTTTGATCTTCCTTTTCAATCTGGTCATTTCTGGTCTTCAATTTACTTGCCTCACTTTCCAACTGTGAAATTCTGCCTTTTAAACTGTTATTTTCTTGCCAGATCTCTTCCATCTTCCTCATCATCTCAGATTTGAACTCTTCAATAGCTTGTAGCCCATTTTCTTTATTTTGGGAAGGTTTGGATAGGGTTACTTGTTTGTTCTCCTTGGCTGTTAGCTCTGTTGTCTGTATTTTTTCTGTGTTAAAGTTGTCCAGTGTTAAAGGTTTTTTCTTGATCTTTCTCTTCTGGGGTTGCTGAGTCTGGCTTGCCATTGTTATCCCAGAGCCCTCTCAGCTTCGTCCTCACACCCAGGGTCTGTCTGCGCTCTTTTGGCTCCTGTGGTCTCAGATCTAGTTGTTCTCAGGTTCAAGCCTCCTTGTGGTCCCCTTGCTTGTTCTTCTGCCTGAAACTCCTTTAACAGTCTCAGGGTGCTGCTTCCACAGTCATTCACCCCTCTGCACTGGGTCCCCACTCAAGGTCCACACCTGAGCTCAGGTTCCTTGGTCACACCTGGGCTCTTGATCTCAGTGCACGCCTGTGCTCAAGGTCTGTGTTCAAATCTGGGCGTTCTTTAGCCTCTTGGTGTCTTAAGTGTTGCTGCTCTTAGGAGTAGGTCGTGGTGATGCCAGGGAGCTGCCAATGACTTAATGGGCGCCCCAAACTTGCTCTAAGTCATTTGTTCTGGCTTTAGCAATGTAGGTGGTGTGTGTGGGGGGAGGGGGTTGCTCAGCTCACTTTTTAGTGAGAGCTGTTTCAGCTCCTTATAGCATGGAAATTTACAATTCCATGTACCTTGAATGTTGCACCCTGTTGTGGTGTCCCTTTGTTCATCTGGATTTGTTTTTATGTCTTCTTGAGGAGTCCTATATGTGTGTGTTAGGAGAGGCTAAGCAGCTGCTTTTTACTTTGCCGCCATCTTAACCCAGAAGCCCCAGCATCTCAACTCACATCTCTTAACAGAAATAGCTCATTTTACTTATCACATGTGAAATTTCTCTTAGATATCATCTTCCATCCTTCTGGGCTGGACACCTTTCCAGTTTATGTTTTGCAGAAAGCTTATCCATATACTGGAATGTAGGGTATTAAGGAAAGATTAGTATCTTTGTTTTGAGGGCTTCCTGAGCCTTTTTCAGGACTTCTTCCTTCCTTTGGTGTCCACCTGTCATCCATTTCTCAATTGTGGCTCCAAGAAGCTATACCATGCACAGTAGTTAAGCCTTAATAAACCATGTTGGCAGGTAGGCTAAATCAGGTTGTGGATAACCAATAGGCCTCAAACCCACTCATGATTTAGGGGTGGGTATCTATATCAGGTACGTGAAGACTTTCCTTGGTAGAAGGGGCACATGATAACAATTTATCCCAATGGGCATCAAGGTGGAAGGAACAGGCATTTGGGATACTTAAAACTTTGTTATACTTAAAAGAAGTCAAAGTCTTTTACCACATCCTGGGCCATCACCAATTGTCTTGACTTTTGTCTTGACACTGGAGTTCAATGATTATGGAAGAGAGAATGAAGCCTAAGACTTTATGCAACTCTCACTGACTAAATTCAACCTATGCATAAGTCAAGACATCACCCTGTGATGTCACTGGTCCTCTGAAAACAAAGGACAACAACATCCACATATTAATGCTTATGTATCAGATCAAAGCAGAACATCATTTGTCATTCAACTCTTTCAAATCAATTGAATTATTCATAATGTCTATGAAGATCATGATAAAAGTAAAGTCCTACATATAAGATGATCAATACATATATATTCTTCTTTATTTTTCTCTCAAAGCTTGGGAATGGACCTGAAAAGAATATGTTCTTCCATAGGCAACTTCTAGGGACTGTTGGGTCTGAGTATTGAAGATACTATTATAATTGGAGATTTGGGGAGGTCAAGTAGTATGGTATAACAATTAAAGAGAAACAATACGTGGCATTCTTTTCATTTTACTCTTGAGTCAGCATCATGTGCCTGGGATTTTTTTATGAGGGGTAAGGAAGGGCCTTTACATTCCCAGGAGTATGGCAACTATTCTTACCTGGAGGCCAGGACAAGGAGTTGGATAGGTGAACTTAGCCAAGACTTTTGGTCCCTTGATGAATTTTCCACTTTGTGTTTCTTTACCTGAGCAAAGGTGACCAGCAATCCTAAAATGGATGTGTCTAGCTTTAGAGGTAATCTTGTGAGTATAATGCAAAGATGCAAAAAAGGCTTTCAGTTAACTTTTGCGAGGGCAAAAGCCTTTATTGCATCTTTGCATTACATGAGTTCCTGAGGTCAGAATTCTTATGTTTTTGAATCATTACCAAGTAAGTTGCAGAAAATGCTCTTTTATAATGGAATAATACTTCTTGGAAGTAAAGATAACCCCAGGCAGAAGGATAAGCTCAAGATTTGGCCTGGATTACCAGAGGACAAGGACTAAAAGGTTCAGCAGACCTTAAAATTACATATTATCAGCCTGTTAAGAGAGATATGTCAACTACTTTAGCCTAAGTTTTCCTGTTTGAGTACACTTGGGGATCTTCTAAACTTCCTTTGTGTCTTATGACTGATCTACATTGTAAATGGAGTGCCTTTCTATTTGTCCATTTGGGGAGATCCTGGACATGAACCCAAACCTATGGTTTAAGTAAATTTTCTTGGAGTTCTGGTTTGGAAGTGTAAAAATTTTGGCAAAGTTCATCCAAGACTGACTTCAGGTAAAGTGTGAAAATCTATAATCCTTAAAGTCCTCTAAGGGGACAGAAAGAGCACAAACATGGCATTTCACCTTTCTGATACAAGTATAGTTCTTTTACCATAAAAATACTTTTGATTTGTTAAAGAAAATCCAAAGATACATTTCTTAAAAAGTTTTAAAAACAAATAATTTTCCTTCGTTGTCTCAGTGCAAATATGTCATGAAGGAAAGATAAGCTTTAAACTAGCTATCATTCTAACCTAAAATTTAATGTAACTGAACATAAGCCATATAGAATAAGGATAAAAAGGGTAATGTTATATCTTATATACATATGGGTATAAATATTTATCCATGTATGTGTATATATACTCATACATATTTTCTTTCTGGCAATCAGATGTAAGTCTTATGGTAGGTGGATTAAAATAATATTCTAGGATGTGTTTTAGATATTACATATTTTATGGAAAACTTTTAAGACTTTTGCTTATTTAATTATAATTAGAAAATAAAAAGTTAAAAAAAATCCTTTGGGTTGGTATCAGAAAACAGCCCATCTTCCAGTCCCAGGTTTTCGGTCAGCTTGATATTGGTTTTATCTCTGCACCAAAGGAGTTTAAGACATTCTCTAGATAGGAGAATGTTTATTAAATTTCTCACATATTTTCCTCTTTACTTTAGAAATAAGGGCATTTATTTTTGCTTTTGACTTTCATTTTGCCATTCCCTGGAAGGTAAGTTTGAAAGAATTCCAAAGTCCTTATGGATTCTGCTTAGCATTCCACCTTGTTCCTTGGTTTCCTTAGTGTACATTTTGATAGAGATTATAATTTCTCAAATAAAAAATAGTTAATATTGAACCGTATTTGGGGGAAGTCACTAGAATGAGGGAACTAAGGATTATACCTAAGAAGGCACAAACAAGGCATTTTTAACCTGAATTATGTACATTCCCTGAAGTAACATTTTGGGACATGTTAAAAGCTTAAAGATAGTTTAAGAATGGTTATAAATAAGGTGCTTTAAGTATAATTGTCCTGCTGGCATTTGACAATTAATTCACAAATTACCCGTGATCAGTCTATAGCTAAAACAACTTCCATGATTTCCTTTCTCTCACCATGGCTACATGTTAATCTCCTTATCTGTATGGAAAGTTACTTTTTTCCCATTAAATTCCTATATTTGTGAATTATAGTTCCATACTATTTAGAGATCAAAGATGCTTTATAAGTAATCTAGTCTAGTACCTTTATGTTTTATATAAGGTAAATAAATCAATGACAGATAAAGTGACTTGCTGGAAGTTATATAGACAATAAAGAGGTCAGTCAAGATTTAAACACAGGTATCTCCAGCTGTTAGTGCCTTCATAATCTATGGGAAAAGTGAGCATAGAGTGGGTTTTGGGAAAAAAAAAGATATACATATTTTTTTTTCTTTTGGACATAGTCAGTTAAATATTGGGTGTGCGTGCTAGAAGAGACCAGAAAGTCCCTAACCACAATCATCACTCCTCTCCTTTTTTCCAGTATTTGCAACAAAATGGATAACTTAGCTTGCAGTGTACATGAAGACTGAAGGGGCTTCTGATTGGGTTTAGGAAGGTGATCACGCACTAGGAGAAGGAGAGTGTTGTTGATTAGATGGTGAGCCTTTCCAGTGCAGGAGGGAAACCCACACTTAAACCCTTGTCCCAAGCTCAGTGCCTGCTTCCCAAATGAGCTACATCTCCCTTGAGGATGCCCCTCTTCTGGAAGAGAAATAAACCAGCTCACTGCTTTGTATTCTCAAAGTCTCCTATTTTTATTTTGAGTCGCTGGGCTCGCATCCCACACAAGGGTATCTATTAAGAATTCCTAAGTAGGGCAGCTGGGTAGCCCAGTGGATTGAGAGTCAGGCCTAGAGATGGGAGGTCCTAGGTTCAAATCTGGCCTCAGACACTTCCCAGCTGTGTGACCCTGGGCAAGACACTTGACCCCCATTGCCAACCCTTACCACTCTTCCAGCTATGGGCCAATACACAGAAGTTAAGGGTTTAAAAAAAAATAAAAGAAAGAAAGAAAGAAAGAAAGAAAGAAAGAAAAGAAAAAGAATTCCTAAGTGGATAGTGGGTGATACAGGACTAGCTTTTAGAAGAGCTACTAGGCACATATAATAATTGAATCCATGGTGGCTAATGAGATCACTAATGGAAATAGTATAGAAAGAAAAAGAAAGGGATCCAGGACTGAGTATGGGAGTACATCCTGGATAAAGATCCAGCAGAGGAAACTAAGTAGCACTTAGAAAAGTAGGTGGACAATAAAGAGAAATCAGTGTTACAAAAATGAAGAGAGGATAAAGTATTCAGGAAGAAAAGATAGTCAGCAGTATCAGATACAGCAGAGTGGCTTAGAAGAAGGAGGACTAAGAAAAGGTCATTACATTTAGCAATTAAGGAATCATTTGTAATTTTGGAGAAAGTAATTTCACAATGATGAGGTCAGGAGCCAGACTGCAAAAGGTTTAAAGAGAGTGAAATGAGAGAAGTAGAGGAACAAAATGTACAGGATTTCCCCCTCTAATTTAACTATGGATAGAACAGATATAGAACAATACTTAAGCAGAAATGTTCTAGGGCCAGCTCTATATCCTGAGAGTGTATTATTAAATTTTTATAGTGATCATTTGCATCTCGGAAATCTGAAATTGCTGTTAATCAAGACTTGATTTATTGTTTTATTGACTGTTTAGCCCTAAGAAAGTGTTAATAAATGTGTGTGTATTTTGTATATACACATATACAATATATATATTAGGAAGTAGGTTAGGGATAGAGTAGATTTTTAGGTACTAACTTTAAGAGGAAAAGAGGGGAGTTTGGATACAAGCCCTGGGAGAGGATTCTGAGGAGAGAGGGATTGTGGGAGTTGTACTGGCAATTAACTGTCATTTACACTTTGCCCTGATCTCCACCAATCTAGAAGGAGGTGTTTGTGCTCTGACAGAATTTCCCTTGGAAGTCCAAAATCTCGTGGAGAGATTAGGGAATCTTTGGTTGAGAGTCTTCTTTGGAGTGAACTGTTTCCCTGAGTACAGAGGTTATTTGCCAGTTACCCATCTGCCAGAAATTCTCTTGGGCTAAGGTAATCCAAAGATTCTCTTCTAGAACTTTGGGTTATATAGTATAGCAAACCCCAGGCTTCCCTTTTGCCTCTTTTTGTTAATTCAGAGTAAATAGATTAGTTTGGAGTTAGATAGTTTTGGGGTTTTTTTTAGGTAATATCAGGGAGCTGCAGGCAGAGCCCAGAGAAGAGAAAGAACTCTTTTTTTGTTTTATTATAAGCCAAAGAGTTTATCCTTTACTGGCCCTGGGGAGTTTCCTAGGTATGTTATATCATCTCACATCCCTCTAGGACAGTTCCACATACATACATACACACACACACACACACACATATATATGTATGTATGTATGTATGTATGTATTTGTCTGTTAGGTTCCCCCCCCCCAGATAGCTATGGTCTTTAAAACTTTACCAACATCTCTCACATTATTCTATGAACATAGCTTGAGCTCAGTGGCAGTGTAGGAGAAAGCTCAGAGAATAAAGTCATCATTAGACTGTAAGCTTGGTGAGCCTAGGATAATAACAACAAACAACAAAACAACAAAACAACAGCAGCAGCAAATAGCATTTGGATATCACTTTAAGTTTGCTAAGTGCTTTACATTCATTACTTTATATGAACCTCAAAACACCTCTGGCTAATAAGTAGGATAGAAGCAATGCAGAGTTTTATTTTTGCTTTCCTTTTTTTTTTTTAAATGAGGTTGATGTGCATTTATTTGTAAGTACTGGGGAAAGAACCCATAAATGAAGAGATTGGAAACTACAGAGAAAGAGATATGGAGACATTGAAAATTAAGAGTAAGAGATCATATTTCATTTACTAGTGGTAATTTTAAATTTAATCGGGAGCAGTTTATCAATTAAAAAGATTTTATTAAGTGCCTACAATGTGCCAGGCATAGCGCTTTGTGTAAAGATAAAAGTTAATTTTATGAAGCTTATATTTTATCAGTAGGTGTAGAGGTTTAAGCAAAACACATTAAAAAAAAAGAAGCTTGGGTTGGGGAAAAGTTGTTAGTAGCTGGAGCAAGCAAGAATAGCTATATAGAGAAAAGGAGTCTAGGGATTCTAAATCAGAAAGTTGACTCCAGGCTGAGGAGACAGCTAGTATAAATTTATTGAGGCAAGAAATAAAATGAGGCAATGAAAAGGAAATAACAGGCTCTATAGAAGGTGTTGAATGTAGCAGGTGACCATCAACTGCCTTTGCTGCTGACCATCAGCTGATCTTGCAGCTGCAGATTATTTTGCTGCCTATCTTACTCTTTCAAAGGAGGCAGAATTGCCGGAGGGTGAGTACCATCCTCACCCCACCTTTAAAGACTATTTAGCTTCCAGAGGCTCTTCCACTCCACCCCCCAGACTATATAACCCTGTTGCCCTTGGTCCATCTTGGATTGGATCAACAGTGCCCTGGGGTTGTGAGAGATCCCAGATTATCATGTTCTTACCTCAATTAGAGACTTTATTATTTCCACTTTTGTATTTTTTTCCGGTTGACAAAGGAAATAGAGTGCAACATAGCTCTAAGGGTTGGTTGAGTCTAGAGTATAAGGGGTTCAAAATATATGTTTTTTAAAGTTTATAATCCCTATAGATCCTAGTGGTATCACACTGCAGTTTATTAAAGAGAATAAGAGAGCTATATGGTCAAATTTAGGAAAATGACTTTGATAGCTTCTATGGATGCTGGCCCGAAGTGAACTTGAGGGAGGGGATCTATTAGAATGCTATTGGAATAATCAAGTTGTTGACTTGAAAAACACAGAATACTAAAGTAGTCATAAAACCAATTCTTTAATCAGGAAAGAGTTAAGTCCTTAATATTCAGCCACCACACAGAGCCAAGCACTAAATATCACATAGAGTCTAAACTCTAGGGGCTTTGGGGGCAGTGTCTCTGAGAGAATCGCCATTAGATGATTCTCCAAAGAACAATAATATTTGGAGATTTTTACCTTTTGGGGAACTAAGGACAGGGAAGTATGATGGATTGATTTTACAATGGCTATAAGGAAATGAGAAATCCTAGACAGTATTATCAGAGAGAGGCTGATGCTTTACAATGGATAGTAAAGAAAGAGTCCAGCAAAAGGCTGGGCTTCCCAGAAGAGGACTTTGATACTATGGTAGAAAGTACAAAGACAAAAAGGGAACTTAACATTTTATTAGATCAACTAATCCCACCTAAACTGGGATCAGTAATGTGTAAATGGAATTAGCTCACCCTCATTCATTCTTTAGACTCTAGCCACCAGAAATAATGCCACCCCACCCAACTTAGAATTAAGTGTGGAGGGGGAGGTCTGTGACCCACATGTGATAGTAGATGACAAATCAAAAACAAGGGACTGCCCCTGAGCAGTCCAAAACAATGTTGAGGCTGCCATTTGTCCACATGGAATTGGAGGTAGACACAGGAAGTGACAAAAGCTGCTATCTTTTAAATAAGATGATAACTTCCTGTGGGGGACTTTTGGCACTTTGAACTTGATATTGAAGGAGCTCGGGTGAGACCTCAGACTGCTTCCCTTTGAATTGTCACATGGGTAAGTTAAGCTGATTCTCTTTCTCTTCCCTTGGCATTTCTGGAGGCTCTAGCCTCAAGGAGGCCTCTCTTCTTAGAGGAGGCCTGGTGGCTAGAAGCCTTGTTTAATTAACCTCTGTGCCCCTCTGCTGGGGCCTCTGAATCCCTTCCTGGTTCAGGCCTCTGACCGGGGCCAAAGTTTATCTCACTCAATTTCCCTACCTTCAACCTTCCTAAGTGTAAATAAGCCACCATAAAAGTCATCCTGACTTGGGTCTCTTTTATTTCAAAATCAAGGTAATTGATTTCTGGCAACCAAACCTTAAATATCTAGTCCAACCATAATAATTCCCATTTTCCCCTCTTACAGTAAGTATTTTATGGTCTATCCTTCAGTCTGAAACAGTGTAAGGGTTGGACTGAATATTTAAGAGTTTTGGTCACCAAGAATTTAATCAATTCCAAATGAAAGACTCAAGTCAGACTGGATTTTATGGTAGTTTATTTACAAATAGGAAAGAGTGAAAGGAAGAAAAATGAGAGAAAGTGAAAGAGAGAGAGAGAGAGATTGAGAGAGAATTACTCCAGCCTGGTCTGAAGGTCCAAACCAGGCAGGGAGGGCTTCAGAGGCCCCAGCAAAGGAGAGCACAGAGATTAATTAAATAAGGCTTCTAGCCATGAGGCCTCCCCAAGATGAGGGGCCTCTCTAGAGGCTAATGCTTCCAGAAAAGCCAAGGAAAGGGAGTCAGCCTTTCACTCACCCACATGGAGGTCTGAGGTCTCAAGCCTGCATTCCTCCAAGGCCAGGATCAAAGGAGAAAAACCATCATATTTAAAAGATAGTTCTTTACATCACTTCCTATATATTCCTTCAAATGGCAGCCTTAACTTTGCTTTGGACTGCCCAGGAAGTAGTCAGTTGGTTTTGATTTGTCACACTAGCACACGTGAGTCATAGTTCTCCCCCACAATTAAGGATTAAGTGTGTATGTGTGTGTGTGTGTGTGTGTGTGTGTGTGTGTATGTGTTGGGGTGAGGGCGTATACATTCCTGGTGGCTACATCTAAAGAATAATCGGGGAAAATAAATCCCATATTCATAATAGTCAGTCTGGGACTCCTCTTAAGGTATTTTCCCAAGGGACAGGGGCAAACTTGGGGTTCCCAAAAACCCAGTTGATAAATCAAGAGTAGAATAATACCTAAACTAGAATAGTGACTGTATTAGTAGAAAAAAGGGAAAGGGAATAGGAAAGATGTGTGAAGGTAAAAATGTAAACACTTTATTGGAGCTTGCTCCTCAAACTGCCCTGGCACTGAAAAACTGGATCCCCAGAGGAACAACTCTTCCTTTTTCCAAATTCTAGGAAAAAAACCCTGAGGGGAGATGGATTTCTAATAACAGCATCCAGAAATGATAATAGCACCTACCTGGAAGGATTTGGGAATTCATCAAATGAGAAAATAAAGCACTAATAAACATCTCCTGGCTCATAATAAGTACTTTAAAGATGTGTATTCACTCCCCTTTCCTGAGGTCTACTGGTGTTTGTTACCTTCAATCAGTTCAGGTAATTCTTTAGCAAAGTCATATTTTTAAGTGGGATAATAAAAGTATGGCTTATAATTGTGTTTAAAATGTGGTGAAAGAATTACAGTAAGAAATTATGAAAATGAGGAATTCAGATAAATGCACCTTCTTTTTTTCTTGGAACTGTGAAGATGAGATTAACTCTCCCCTGCCTATTTTTAGATTTAATCACTAGAAGTGAATACACTCCATTTTATCCTTAAGTGGGGGAAGTCTGTGACCATTTGTGCAAAAGTGGGTGATGAATCAGAAATGACTGACTACCCCCTGGGCAGTCTTAAGCAAAGCGAAAGCTACAATTGGTCCATGTAAAGTGGAAGGAATGCACAGTTAGTCAAGCAAAAAAGCATCTTTAAAAGCAGAGGCAGCTTCCTGTGAGGGGGGTAATAAGGGACTGAGGCAATGGGGTGATATGGGACCAAAGGCTGGAGGTAATTAAGAGAATAGGCTAGAGGTAGTAGGGAAATTAAGGCAGAGGTATGGTTGTAATAGAGGATAAGGTATAGGAAGGGTCTAAAGGTAGGGTGAATAGGGGATAAGGCACTGTGGATAGGGGTTTGTGAATCCCTAAGGTAGTAAAGTGAATAAGGAAGGTATAATGGTAAAGTTGGTAAATTGAGGTGGTAGGAGTAGTAAGGGAATGGCTGATTTTAGGGAGTACAAACACGGAGGTATAAAGAGTTGCAAGGGCAGACAACTACAGCCTAAGAGACATAGACTGGGACACAGGATTTGAGACAGAGACACTACAGGGAAACAGACTGAGCCCTTTAGGTAGGAAGGACACTTCCACAGACAAAGGTTAGGGCTAGCCAAGAATGGATTGAAACTGACTAGAAGGCTGCTAGTCAGTTTCTCAGGTTTATAAAGGAAGAGTCCAGAGGAAGTGTTAAGATTGCACTTCCTCCACAATGGACACCTCTAACTCCCTTCATGACTCAGAGACAATATGATTCCTTTCTTACCTTCTCCCTCTCTTATCTATCAACTAATGAACTAGCCAAGGCTTGATTACTTGACAAACTGGGTTTATTGATTTATAGGGTTGTTTGGAAAGGATAGAGGATACAAGGTAACCCTAACAGCCACCTAGAGAAAGCTTCAGATTGGGGAGGGAGACAGGAACGTGAAACTGAGAAAGGACCTGCCTTAACTCAGCTCTCAAGTGGTTTTGTAATCAATAGGGTTAGGAAAGTTGGATATAATGATTCAATAGATAATTTGTAACAAGGGTAAGCCCTATTTGACTATCTAAACTATCAAGTTTAAAACAAACACTCTGATCTACCCTCCTTTGAACACCTCACAGAAAATCAGGCAGGGAAAATGAAGATGGGGAATAAGGGAGGTTAGGGAGATTCAAAGGAAATAATTAAGCTAACAATTTTTAAGAGAAAAGCTGCAGAATATAGGCCAGGTTTCAATCCAAAGAAAGAGCTCAGATTGACCCTGCTCCTCTCCATGAGTCTCCAGGGTCAACTGAACTTCCTCAAGATTCTAAACCCTTATCAACTGTCAGAAATTCTGCAGTAAGGCTTTGCAGGGCTGACATGCACCCTATTTGCACTACAGGGGAGTTCTTTGGAGTTCAGAGGTCCAGTTGGAGGACTGCGAAGGATCTTCTCCATGGACCTGAGACTCTGAAATTTGGTGAGACTATTCTTGAATCTCTTCCTTTGGACTAACACATGGGCAAGTGAAAATACTGACTTCTTTCCTGACTATCTAGATCAGTGGTTCCCAAACTTTTTTGGACTACCACCCCCTTTCCAGAAAAATATTACTTAGTACCCCCTGTCACAGACTATCACTGCCCCCTTACAATTATTCACAGCCCCCAAATGCACCTGTGGCCATCACTGCTCCCCCTGGATCGCTGCAGCACCCACCAGGGGGCAGTGGTGCCCACTTTGGGAATCACTGATCTAGAGAGACAAGCTTCCAGAGAAGCCTCTGTTTTGCAAAAGGCCTTGTGGCTGGAACCCTTGTTTAGTTGACATCTGGGCCCCCATTTGCTGGGACCTCTGAAGCCCTCCCTGGTTTGATCCAGGTCAGAGTAATTATCTACATTCTCTCATTACCCTGAGTTTTACTCTTTATCCTTTTTGTAAATAAATTGGCATAAAAAGTCATTCTGACTTGAGTAATATATTTTTGGTGACCACATTATTATACATTTACTCCAACTTTTAATTTATAACCCTTACAGAACTGATAAATAGTGAAACGATAATCTTTTCACGTACAATACATACAAAGACTACAAGGTTTTAAATGAGATAGTCTAATTACTAATGATTTGGAGCATTTATATTCTGTAGTTTTTCTTTTGAGAAAACAATTTTGTGAGACAGAATTGAGTGTGTTATAATCAGAATGAGCATTCCGCTTGCAAAGCTAATTTGTTACCTTTGCTTAATTGAGGACTCTGGGATAAGCTTGGGAGGAAGACTGATGGAAGACAAAAGGGCAATGAACACCTTGGTTACTCCCCTTACCTCACCTGAACTGGCCTGGAAGAAGTTACAAAACAGTCTCAGGTGTTATAGATTGTGGGGAGGGCTTACAGAGGAGTGGGGAGGAGCATTGTGTTGGGATATATTGCCTGTTTGATGCCTAGTCAGTTGGTACTTCTTAGGCCATTATTGAGGTCTTCTTTCATGTAGGAAATAAGCAATTGCTCCTTTTAACTCCCACTTTCTGATTCAAGGTTTTGTTTGAGTGAGTCATCAGTTTTATCTCACGCACAGTTATATACTCTGACAAATTACATTTTGGGGGAATAGCTCTTTGCATTTATATTTGTGTCAATTCCCTATATATTTTGAAAATCAGAGTTTTATCAGTGGAATTTATTGTAAATATTTACTCATTATTTCTCTTCTGTCTTCATTGACTTCATTTCTGCAAAAGTTTTTTCAATTTAATGTAGTCGAAACTGTTTATTTTCTCACTTGTGATCTCTACTTCTGACTTAGTTTAGAATTATGCCCTTAATCATAGTTTTAAAGATTTCAATCTCTTCTAATTTTATGATGTGGCCTCGTGTAATACATTTTGTTGTCTGTAGGCATATATACACAATAGTATATATAGGCATATATACACAATAGATATATATCTATATATGCATATTATTTTGATATTTCACAAATAATATGTTTCATAAATTTGGAAGACATAACCTCCATTAAAACCCTGCCCCATACCTTCCAAACAGAAATAGACAATTGGTAAGATTACTAATGATAATGAATAATTTAAGACTGTGTATAAAATAAACTGACTTGTGCTACTTACATGCTTTATATTCTAAACTCATCCTGAGACCAACTTTTCACCTGATATTTCATATGTTCAAAGTTAAATGGGTGTGCAGTTATCCAACTTCTCCATCATAATTCTTAGCCCAGAGCTGTGGTTGGTTTGCAAGAGGGAGGGAAAAAAATGAGGGAGAAAAAAATGAAGAAGGAAAAAAAAAAAGATGAAAAGAGACTAAGGAATACTCAGGGGCTTATTTGCCAAAACTGTTAAAGATGAAAATCTGTCAAGCAGATAACAAGATAATGTGACAGTTTTAGTACTTTCTTAATCAAGTGGAAAAAGCTTTTTATTCAAATGTATGTCCTTAGGATAGGCTTTGGTTTGTAGCACAAATAACCCAATGCACCATTATCAGGTGACAGTTAATATGAAAGGAGGAAAAACATCATATCAGAGTAGTCAGCAATCAATAGCCAACTAACAATAATTCTTTATGCACTACTATATGCCTACTATAGGCACTGTCAGGCAAAATAAGCACAAAAGGAAACAGACAAAATTAAATATCCCCTCTCCTTAAGAAGCCAAACCTTGTATTAGGGGAACCAACAGAAATACATGCATATGTGAAATATTAATTACCAATGCTGCAAAGACTTGAGATGTAGAGGGTCTGGGTAAGCTAATACGCTCTCCAACAAGAAGGCCCTCTCAAGTATGAAAACATATACATATAGACCAGGCTTTGTCCTCGCAGAGCCATGCCTCTAAGGAGAGATGCCATGATAGAAAAAAGGAGGAGGAAGAAAAGAAGAGGTATTACTTTCCCTACCTCTGGAGAAAGTAGGGAAAGCATCAGGCCTTTTGTTGCATATTGATGGGATGATATGAACAAGAGTCACACAGTATGGATATGTGACTGGATGGGATTGTGATTTGTATCATGTGAAGGAAATCTTAAATTAAAGAGATCACATAATTATTTGAGTATTTCTGTGTGATAGGTCATAATTATTATGGCAAGTTTTAAGCAACCTTCCTCATTGACAGACAAAAAAATAAACTGTAATTTTGATATGTATAAAAAAGAAGAGTATTCCATCTGTCATTTTATGCTAACAACCACTCAGTCATAGTTACCTAGAGGCAATCAAGCTATTTTTCTGTTTTGTTGCTTAGAGAGTCTCTCTCTAATTCCAATTACTAAGTCATTCTTAATCACAGTGGGGAGTGCATCTTGTGAATTACTTAAATCTTGATTTTGATATAGCAATATCTCTCTTGAGGTTATAAAACAGCCTTAATTTTTTTAAGCCAAAGATACGTTTTAAGAAATGAAGCTTTAAAAATTACTCTAAGCTAGAATACATTTAAAGTAGAATTATTTCTTTGTCTTAATAAAAAGTAGTTTCAAAGATAGGTTTCTTTTGACTTCTGATAAAAATCTATGATGTCAAATATTATTGCTTTCTATATTCAAATGTGGCATTAATATATCAACAAACATGATATCTATCAATCGTGGTAGATATATGTGCAGCTTAATGGAAATTTTGGTTAAAATATGGCAAATGTCATAAATCTACATATTTCATTTTCTAAAATATAAAGCATTTAGGTATTTTAATTTTATTTTAATTCTGTAGAACAATTAAGTGTCATTCAGATATAGCCTTAGACAAGCAACATTATGCAAGTATGGTGGCAATCTTAGAAAGAAATTCACTACCTCTTTATAAAGAGAGCTTGATTTTTCTTTTTATTCAATACAGCTGATATATTTTCTATTAGTATAAATTAAAATTAAAGGATAGCATTCTGCTTATTCAATAGTTTTTAGTCATGTTTTAAAAAGTCATTGTAATCTAATGCAGAAAAAATAAAAATAAAATTTAATACTAACTCCCTTCCAAAAAATATATATATATACATGTATATATATATATATTTTAAAGGTAAAGGATAACTTTTAGGAGAATTGTTGGGTATATTTTGCTTCGTATTTATTTTCCAAGATATTTTTGTAGTTGCTGTAATTATTAAATATTCCAATTAAATTTAATAAAATTTGCTCACTTTTTTTTGTAAAACAAAGAGGAAAAATAAAGTTAGTATCAGGTTTAGAGCAAAAAACTTCATGAAAAGGAGATCACCATAGGCATCTAGACAATAAATAATAGTTTTCTGTAAGCTAAAAACAAAAGGAATCATAAGTTATTAACTCGTATGAAGTTTTATTTATTCCTTGAAAGCTAGAGGAAAGAGTGAGGAAAATTACAATCTGGATCTGTTTCTAATCAATTAATAAATAAGCGACTCAATCCAGGAGTGGAAATGATGGAAACTTTCAGGAGAAGTGACCATTCCATTTTAGAATTCATGGTATAAGAGAGATAAACGTCCAGTAGTCTGACATGCATCCCAAATTTGGGGAGAGATTTCTTTTCAGAGTATTATAGATAGAATAGCAGATAGTATCTCTTGGCTTACCTCTATATTAAAAGAAATCAATTCATGAAAAGTATTAGGTTTCCCCATTAATATAGAAAAAGTGAGTCATCATGAATAAACCTTCTTCTTTTGTACCACCTCAAAACAACAACAAAAACATCAAATAAAACAAGCAAACAAAATCAACCACAAAATAGGAAAAAGGAAATAAATCCACATAGGAAAATTAATAGAAAACCTGAAGCACCCAGTGCAATAAATAAACCACCATTCTGTACAAACTGAAGTGGTGCACTTCATAAAGTGAGTCTGGACATCCAGAAGTTCAAATTAATGGAACCAATATTTATTCATTAATCTATCGATTAATAAATATACCTACTGGTCAGGACAGACATTCTTAGTGAAAGCTGCACTGGACTGAAGCTACAATGCAGTTTTTTATAGGGTGCAAGATACAAAGCAAACAATGTTCATCAATGGGACACAAACTTGATGAAAAAAGCAAACCTTATCATCTAGAAGCTATATTTGTCATTAGCATGGGGTACAGGACATTCCACTGTATATCTTATCCTAGACTGGCTGCTTGTTAGTAAGGTAGTTAATTTCTCATGGATCCTGACTGTATGTTGTTTTGGTTCTGAGCTGACTGACCTTCACAGGAAAGCTCATTTCAGATTTCTACTTTCCCCAGGAAGAAACAGGTTTTCTGGTCAGTGACTTAGTTTACCTCACTTCAAAACAAAGTAGTAATCTCTAGATTCTAGAAAGCTGAAAAACTGTATCTTAAGAAAAGAAACACATATTATAAGAAATTTGAGAATGGTTTAGTATAACAATAAAAATAAAAAGGCAAATTTGGCATTTTTAT
Source organism: Gracilinanus agilis (assembly GCF_016433145.1). Classification (NCBI taxonomy): domain Eukaryota; kingdom Metazoa; phylum Chordata; class Mammalia; order Didelphimorphia; family Didelphidae; genus Gracilinanus; species Gracilinanus agilis. The sequence goes on from NC_058130.1 coordinate 260,348,469, forward strand.
GCTTGCAACCAAGTTTGATGAAGGAAGAATTGAATATGAAAATGGATAAGGTGAAAAAATACTAAAAATGTGATCTGTTTATTAGAGTTACATTGTTTCAATACAAAATTGAGTTATTGAGAAAAGGGGCAAAGAATAAAAAAATGAAAAAATAAAAATACTTCATGACTCTAAGAACTAAATAGTGCTTCTATATGGCTATAATGCAGAGTTTGGTGAAACAAGCTAAACTTTCTTGATCTAAAAACATCAAGATATAAAATGGATGCAATGCTGTTAAAAATCATACAAGAAAATTTCCTCAAAAAAGAGAACAAGGAGAAAAATCAATGTGAAATATAGAGTGTAGACAGAGTCAATGAAAATTTAAATCATCTAGAAATGTAGATACTAGGTTTGAAAACTTTAACATCAAAGACATAACATAACATCAAAAAAGTAATCTAAGATCAAGGGAGAAGAAATTCAGCTACCAAAAGCCCTACTTTGACTAGCAAAATTGTTTAATAATGATGGAAAATAAGGGAAATGCTGTAATATAATTTATTGAAAGCAAATAAAATAACCCTATATCCCCAGATTACCTTTTCTTAAAAAAAAAAAACTAAGCATATTCCATCATGCTACTTCAATGAGACTGAATAAATTAATTCTTTTTTTCTGTTGTACAGAATTGGTGAGGGCTTTAAAATGAAAACTGACTAAGCTAAAAATTTCAATATATACATATGTGTATACATATACATATATTACATATTATGCACACAATACATACACACATTTATAATAACAGAATTATAGTATCTGAATATGTCTTTGCTATGGAACTGGGGTTTGACTATTACATAGTATAAGCATTTTTTGTTTTATTTATGTGTGTCAGTATTGAGAGTGGGTTATAAAAAAAGTGGGAAGTAAAGTGCATAGAGTTGAATAAAGGATTCAGAAAGTAGTATGATAGGATCTAAATTAAAGAAAAAACAATTTCAAACATTACAAACATGAATCTTAATGGTTTGAATTCAACAATATGATTATAGAATCATAGATCTAGACCTGAACAAGAGCTTTGAGGACATCTTGCCCAACCATGTTATTTTACTGTTAAAAATATTGATTCCCAAAGATATTTAAATAACTTGTCCAAGTTGACACCAATGACGACTAGCATTATAAAGATTAAAAGTCAACACTTCTATATGTATACCCACTCAAGCTTCTTTCCACTATACCATGTAAAATGGATTAGGACAAGAAACTTAAATAATGTGCCACTTAAAAAAATCTACTGATTAAGGGTTCATGTCAGAACCACAGGGAACCACCTGGTTGGGGGTCCTGCAGGGTAAGAATGGAGACAGACTCAGAAGAGCTGGTGGCAACAAATGGCAAGGTTATTGGTCACAGCTAGATATTTATAGAGGGTTGAATCAGACAGAGGGATTAGATCACTGACAATGGAAGTCAATAATTAACAAGATGGAAACAATGAATTTAAATTACCTCAGTAACTCTGAACAGAGTTTTCTATAGGTGATAATTCAACATATCAATGTGTGACCCAGCTTCTCACAGAATACTGTATATTCTTCTCACAGGATTCTTGCATCAGTAATTTCTTGGAGGAACATTCAGTATTTGGGGGAGAGGAAGGGTTGAGTTCTCATGTTGAATGATATATTATGTGTCTGGCTATTTCTAAGCTATAGCAGAGACCTTGGAAACTGGGATCCACTTTCACTACTGGGAACTACAGGTTCATAAAATTCAAAGTGAAGAGCTAAACTAAATGATTAACCTTCAAATGAAATAAACAGAATTTGAAAAATATATATGTTAATGATTTCAGATAAGGTAATATCAAGAACAGAAATCAAATGGCAAAAAGAGGAAAACTGCATGATCATATACCCCAGATCTGTGTTGACAAATCTATGGTACGTGTCCAAGAGGGGGAAGCTGACCCACTCCCCCTCTCTGCCATGCCTGATGACATTTCTCATATCCCCTGCTCCTCTGCCCAGGAGCCCAATGGGAACACTTCTTTCCTCCCCTATCTGGGCACTCCATATTTAAAATGTTTGACATCACTGCCCTAGATTATAAAACAACAGTGCTTAGCATAATACTTGACACATAGCAGAAATTTTAACTTGGTTTAATCATATATATTTAAATATATATGAGATGAAAAGTTAAGATAGCTGAGAAGTAGAAAGAAGTTTTGAAATGAGTTATCCAACTCTTTTGCAAAGATCTAGAAAATGCATCAGTCCTAGTTGGAAAACCCAAGAAAAATCATAGGGAATCACTTTTTTTTTCCAATCTAGATAAGCAAAGGAAGACAGAGGAAGGAAACCATTACACCTACCACTGGACAGTCTGAGGTTTATTCAGTTCTAAAATAGGTGCCAAGACAACTCTGTTGCTCACTATCTCATTTTTGATCATTGATGCAGGGTAGAATGAGGAATGGACCTGTACCTATGGGAGGAATTTCAAGTTCGAAAGCATTTGAGAATTCTATGATTATTCTTAAAAGACATATGTTAAAAGTATTTTTGGAGCTCCTATACTTCCAGAAGGGAGACTGAAATAAACTTGGCACATAGATAACAGATAGTGACAGAAACAAACATTACCCACTCTAAAACAGTGCATAATTTTCTCTGTTCTTCATACTGTTTGAGATTTTTAGTACTGTATTTTTGTACCACTCGGGGCTGCTCATGATGAAAAATTCAGCATTTGATTATAAACTTTAAAGTCTATTATGAAGTCTTATTTACTTGACAAACACATTTCACTTCTTTTTATTAGTTCTAAATAATTCTATAGTCACTTCCCCTATTCCCTTTAATCTTATTAAAGATTAATCTCTGTTTTCTTAATGCGTCCAACCCACCAATCCACTCTGCTAAAGTCCTTTGCCTTCTAATTATTTCTTTTAATATTTTCTTATTTTGTAAACTATCTTATCTTTTTAAAAATTAATTCCTCCTTTTCAAACATCATCTTTTGTTCTCCTTAGTTCTTATATATCCACACTTATTGTCCATTATTCTATTCATCTTCCAACCTAGAAGAATGTAGATAAATAACACCTTGGCCATGTGATTATTTTTCCTTAAGATTTACTAAAGTTTTCCCAAAATTCTCCCCCTATTTTCAATTGCTATTGTATTTCACCAATCAAAAACCTCCAAGTCACCTAAATGATTTCCTTCTGAATACTGGATTCAAGTCTTTTATTCTTCTATTTCTCTCACAGACTCTACAGGATACATCAACAGATAATAAACTATGACTTCAGAATGCATGTTTATCTTCAGACTAAAAATGACACCTTAAATAACAAAAAGGTCAAATTCAAAGGGCAATGCTTAAAAATGGTGCCTGGCACATAGAAGATGCTGAATTACTATTAGTTGACTAAAAAACAATAAAGATTGTATTAAATGTAAAGATGAGATAATATAAGCAAAGGATATCTTAGAGGAATGTTGATATATCTGATATTATGAGAAACAGAGACAGAGAGACAGAGAGAGATAGAAAGAAAGAAAAGAACATTAAATTTTAAAAATTAGAGAGAAACAAAGTAATACTTATAAAATAAGAAAAACAAATTAATGAAAAGGCAAACAATATTTGAATCAAATAATTTAATTAAATTTTTTATCTTTTTGACAAGATTTAAAACCTAAACTATTAACTTTAAATAATTAAGTAAAAGAGGAAAAAATAATCTAGTAAAATTATAATACAATTATAAAGCCAGAATATTATAATAAATTATGCATCATAAACTTAGAAACTGAACCAAAAGGAGTTAATAGTTATAAATATGTAAATTAATGAAGTAAAAAATGAATATGTGATATAAGTCCATCTTAAATGATTTGAACAAACTGTAAAATACTATTGAATATGAAAATTGGAGATGGAAGAGATGCCAGTTGCAGAAGGTTATACAAGAGATTTCTATTAGACTTTTAAAGAAAATGTCATCCCTACTCTACATTCAAAGTTTTTAAAAACAGAGAAAGGATAGAAATTACATTTTTTTTCTCTTTTGGTGTAATTTGAAACTAGTAAGACCTTTGATATGCAAATTGACTAAACAGTAAAACTTCAAACAGTCATTAAGGCTTGAATGCAAATGAGTAAAAAATGTCAATAATATAATATAATATGATATTATATATATAACATGACATGACATAATGTAACATGATATAACATAGTATAATATAATATAACATCATTTATTTTAGCATAATAGAGAGGTTTTTGACTTAGAGTTGAAAGATTCATATCCTACTTTTAATGCTTACTATCAATGTGACTTTATTCTCCTGCCGTCTAAATTTCTATGTCTATGATCCTTTTGTATGTAAAATAATCAAACTCATAGCTAGTATAAGAATACAATAGTGGTCAACATTACAAATGAATATTGATTTAAATGTTTAATAAAACATTAGAAAATAAATAACAATTATAAATCTTACAAATTATTTTAACTAAATTTTATTTATATCAGAAAGACAAATATGGTTTATTATTAGGGAAATCATTAGCATAATAAATCATATGAGTAACAATTAAAAATAAAAGCATTAAAATAATCAATCTTTTAGTATTTTCTTGGTACTTACTATGTGCCAGGAAAACAGTGAGGAGATTTGTGATGAGTCAGGGACACCAATTAGGAGGTCATTATAATAAAAACCTAAGCAAAAGATGAAGAGACACTAAATTAAAATGGTAGCTATATAGAGATAGAAATCCTTTAACAAAGTATATTATTCACTTTTGTTGAAAATACTAAAAACATAGAAATGAAAAAACTTAATAGAACTTTAAAAGACATTCATCTAAAGTCAAGAGCTACTATTATTTGTAATAGGGAGACACCAAAAACTTTCTCAGAAAGAATAATTATGAATCAGGGATGCTCATTAATACTATTATTATTTGACAAAGTACTAGAAATTTTTACTATACCAATAAGAGAAGGAAATTTAATTAAAGAAATACATTTAGGTAAAAAAAAGGGGCTATATTATGTCTATTCATGGGTGATATCAGGTTAATGAGAAAAACCTAGAGAAAAAAAAGCAACAACTTTTTTTACTCCAAACAATTATTTGATTCAGCAAAGTTTCAGGATACAGAATAAATTATACGAAAGTATTTGAATAAATATACATATACATGTATATATGTGTATGTATATATATATA
>NC_058130.1:260362090-260363049 GCF_016433145.1 Gracilinanus agilis
AATCGAAAGTAAAAGAACTATTGAATTAATAAATGAGACTAGAAGCTGATGTTTTGAAAAAACAGATAAAATAGACAAAGTACTGGTCAATCTAATAAGAAAAAGGAAAGAAGAAAACCAAATTGACAGTATTAAATATGAAAAGGGAGACCTCACCTCTAATGAAGGGGAAATTAAGGCAATCATTAAGAACTATTTCACCCAATTATTTGGCAACAAATATAACAATTTAGGAGATATGAATGAATATCTACAAAAATATAAATTGCCTAGATTAACAGCAGAAGAAATAGAATACCTAAATAATCCCATATCAGAAAAAGAAATTGAACAAGCCATCAAAGAACTCCCTAAGAAAAAATCACCAGGACCTGATGGATTCACAAGTGAATTCTATCAGACATTCAAAGAGCAACTAATCCCAATATTATACAAATTATTTGATATGATAAGCAAAGAAGGAGTCCTACCAAATTCCTTTAATGACACAAATATGGTACTGATGCCAAAGTCAGGTAGACCAAAAACAGAAAAAGAAAAGTATAGAACAATCTCCCTAATGAACATAGATGCAAAAATCTTAAATAGAATATTAGCAAAGAGACTCCAGCAAGTAATTAAGAAGATCATCCACCATGATCAGGTTGGATTTATACCAGGAATGCAAGGATGGTTCAACATTAGGAAAACCATCCACATAATTGACCATATCAACAGTCTAACCAACAAAAATCACATGATTATCTCAATAGATGCTGAAAAAACCTTTGACAAAATACAGCATCCATTCCTATTGAAAACACTGAAAAGTTTAGGAATAGAAGGACCTTTCCTAAAAATCATAAACAGTATATTCCTAAAACCATCAACAAGCATTATATGCAATGGGGATAAATTAGAAGCCTTCTCAATAAGATCAGGAGTGAAACAAGGATGCCCATTATCACCTCTATTATTCA
>NC_058130.1:260363142-260385029 GCF_016433145.1 Gracilinanus agilis
GTGGGATTTATACCAGGAACGCAAGGATGGTTCAACATTAGGAAAACCATCCACATAATTGACCATATCAACAATCTACCAAACAAAAATCACATGATTATCTCAATAGATGCTGAAAAAGCCTTTGACAAAATACAGCATCCATACCTATTAAAAACATTGAAAAGTATAGGAAAAGAAGGACCCTTCCTAAAAACCATAAACAGTATATACCTAAAACCATCAACAAGCATTGTATGCAATGGGGATAAATTAGAAGCCTTCCCAATAAGATCAGGAGTGAAACAAGGGTGCCCATTATCACCTCTACTATTCAGCATAGTACTAGAAACACTAGCAATAGCAATTAGAGAAGAAAAAGTAATTGAAGGTATCAAAATAGGCAATGAGGAGACTAAGCTATCACTCTTTGCAAATGATATTATGATCTACTTAAAAAATCCTAGAGAATCAACTGAGAAGCTGGTAGAAATAATCAACAACTTTAGCAAAGTTGCAGGATACAAAATAAATGCACATAAATCATCAGCATTTCTATATATTTCCAACACAGAGAAGCAAGAGGTAGAAAAAGNGCCCATTATCACCTCTATTATTCAACATAGTACTAGAAACACTAGCAATAGCAATTAGAGAAGAAAAAGAAATTGAAGGTATCAAAATAGGCAATGAGGAAACTAAGCTATCACTCTTTGCAGATGATATGATGGTATACTTAAAAATCCTAGAGAATCAACTAAGAAGCTAGTAGAAATAATCAACAACTTTAGCAAAGTGGCTGGATACAAAATAAATGCACATAAATCATCAGCATTTCTATATATTTCCAACACATTAGAGCAGCAAGAGGTAGAAAGAGAACCACCATTTAAAATCACCCTAGACAATATAAAATACTTGGGAATCTATCTACCAAAACAGACACAGCAATTATACAAAAACAACTACAAAACACTTTCCAAACAAATAAAACTGGATCTCAACAATTGGAAAGCCATTAATTTTTCATGGGTAGGATGAGCTAACATAATAAAAATGAACATTCTACCCAAATTAATTCACCTATTTAGCGCCATACCTATCAAATTACCAAAAAACTTCTTTACTGAATTAGAAAAAAACTATAACAAAGTTCATTTGGAATAACAAAAGATCAAGAATATCAAGGGAAATAATGAAAAAAAAATGTGAGGGAAGGGGGCCTAGCAGTACCAGATATTAAACTATATTATACATCAGCAGTCATCAAAACAATATGGTACTGGCTAAGAGACAGAGAGGAAGATCAGTGCAATAGACTTGGGGTAAATGACATCAGCAAGATAGTGTATGATAAACCCAAAGAGCCCAACTTTTAGGACATGAATCCACTATTTGACAAAAACTGCTGGGAAATTTGGAAAACAATATGGGAAAGATTAGGTTTAGATCAACATCTCACACCCTACACCAAGATAAATTCTGAATGGGTGGATGACCTGAATATAAAGAGGGAAACTATAAATAAGCTAAGTGAACACAGAATAGTATATTTGTCAGATCTCTGGGAAAGGAAAGATTTTAAAACCAAGCAAGAGTTAGAGAAAAATACAAAATGTAAATTAAATGGTTTTGATTATATTAAGCTAAAAAGCTTTTGTACCATCAAAAACAATGTAGTCAAAATCAGAAGGGAAACAACAAATTGGAAAAAAATCTTTATAACAAAAAACTCAGACAGGGGTCTAATTATTCAAATATACAAGGAGTTAAATCAATTGTATAAAAAATCAAGCCACTCCCCAACTGAAAAATGGGCAAGAGACATGAATAGGCAATTCTCAGGTAAAGAAATCAAAAGTATCAATAAGCACATGAGAAAGTGTTCTAAATCTCTAATAATTAGAGAAATGCAAAATCAAAACAACTCTGAGGTATCACCTCACACCTAGCAGATTGGCTAAAATGAAAGAAGGGGAGATTAATGAATGTTGGAGGGGATGTGGCAAAATTAGGATGTTAATGCATTGCTGGTGGAGTTGTGAACTGATCCAACCATTCTGACTGGCAATTTGGAATCACTCTCAAAGGGCTATAAAACAATGCCTGCCCTTTGATCCAGCCATAGCATTGCTGGGTTTGTACCCCAAAGAGATCATAGATAAACAGACTTATACGAAAATATTTATCGCTGCGCTTTTTGTAGTGGCAAAAAACTGGATAATGAGGCTATGTCCTTCAATTTGGGAATGGCTGAACAAATTGTGCTGGTGATGGAATACTATTGTGCTAAAAGGAATAATAAACTGGAGGAGTTCCAGGTGAACTGGAAAGACCTCCAGGAACTGATGCAGAGTGAAAGGAGCAGAGCCAGAAGAACATTGTACACAGAGACAGATATACTGTGGTAAAATCGAATGTAATGGACTTCTGTACCAGCAGCAATGCAATGACACAAGACAGCTCTGAGGGATTTATGGTAAAGATGCTACCCACATTCAGAGGAAGGACTGCAGGGGAGGAAACATAGAAGATAATCAATTGCTTGAACACATGGGCTGAGGCGGACATGATTGGGGATGTAGACTCAAAACTACCACACCAATGCAACTAACAACAATTTGGAAATAGGTCCTGAACAAGGATACATGTTACAACCAGTGGAAATGTGCAGCGGTCATGGGTGGGGGATGTGCAGGGGTTGAAGGGGAAAGTAGGGGTATGAAGCATGTAAACAGGTTAAAAATGAATATTAATAAATGTTAAAATAAGAAAAGTATTAGTAAAACTTGGCAAAGAACATGCCTATGAATATTTAATAGGTTAAATGAAAATTATATAATGCATTTTATATTAAAAATTCATCGAGTCTCTAAAAAAAACAAAACTAAAGCAAAAATAGATTTGATTTAAAAAGATAAGGAAAGTAATTACATCTTGATAGAAAGTATTATAGACAATGAAGTCATATCAATAATTAACATATATGTACCAAATGTATAGCCTCCAGATTGTTAAAGGAGAAACTAAAGGACCTGAAAGAGGAAAGAGACAGTAAAACTATATTGTGGGGGACCTCAGTCTTCCCCTATTAAAACTATATAAATCTAACAGAAAAATAAAGAAGAAAGAAGTTAAGGACATGAATGAAATTTTTGGAAAAGTTACATTTAATAGAAATCTGGAGAAAACTGAATGGGGATAAAAAGGAATATACCTTCTTTTCAGTAGCACATGGTATATATACAAAAAAAAATGAACAAATACTATAGCATACAAATTTCACAACCAAATGCAGAGAAGCAGAAATAATAAATGCAAATTTTTAGATCACAATGAAATAAAAATTATAATCAATAAGGATAAATGAAAAGACAAAAATTAATTGGAAACTAAATCTAATTCTTCAAAAAGGTCAAAGAACTAGTTATAGAAACAATGAATGGTATCATTAAAGAAAATGACAATGAGGAAACATCTCAAAATTTATGGAATACAGCCACAGCAGTACTTAGGAGAAAATTTATATCCCTGAATAGTTTTATCAATAGAGAAAAAAATGGATCAATGAATTAGGCATGCAACTAAAAAAACCCAACAAATTAAACATTCTCAATTAAAGACTAAATCAGAAATCCCAAAAAAATCAAAGGAAAAATTAATCAAATTGAAAGTAAGAGAACTATTGAACTAATAAATAAGAGTAGGAGTTAGTTTTATGAAAATAAAATAAAGTAAATGGAGCATTGGTCAATTTGATTAAAAAAAGAAAAGAAGAGAATCAAATGCTAGTATTGAGAATAAAAAGGGAAAATTCATCCCCAATGAAGAGGAATTTAAAGCAAACATTAGAGGCTATAAATCTGATAATCTATGTGAAGTAGATGCATATTTTAAAAAAATATAAATTGCTCAGGTTAACAAAGAAGGAAGTAGAATACCAAGATAATTCCATCTCAGAAAAAAATTTGAACAACCTTTCAATGAACTCCATATAGAAAAATTCCCCAGGGCCATGAATTCACAAATGAATTTAATTAAACATTTAAAAAACAGTTAATCCTAATACAACAAAAACTTTTTGGCAAAATAAGAAGTCCTACCATATTCTTTTTATGACATAAATATACTGCTGATACTGAGACAGGATGACCAAAAACAAACAAAAAAATGCCAATTTCTTTAATGAATATTATGCAAAAATCTTATTTAAAATAACAATATAACACAAGAATTATTCATTATGACCAGGTGGGATTCATACCAGGAATGCAAGGCTGTTTTAATATTATGAAAAACCATCACTGTAATTAAACATATCAATAACCAAACTAACAGAAATCATATGATTATCTCAAAGATGCAGAAAAAGCCTTTAAGAAAAATACAACACACATTCCTATTAAAAGCACTATGAAGCATAGGAATAAAAGACCATTTCCTTGAAAATAATAAGTGTTATCTATCTAAAGCTAACAGCAACTATCATCTTCAATGGGTGGAATTTGGAAGCCTTCCCAATAGGATCAAGAGCGACGACAATACCCTTTATCATCACTTTTAGTTAATATTGTACTAGAAATGTTAGCTTTAGCAATAATAGAAGAAAAAGAAATTGAAAGATTTAAATTAGGAAATGAGGTAACTAAACTATCACTCTTTGTGGATGATTTGATAATATTTTTAGAGAATCCTGAAGAATCAACTAAGAAACTAGTTGAAATATTTAACAACTTAATAAAGTTTCAGGATACAAAATAAACCCACACAAATCATCAGTATCTACATATTGATACTGATAATTTATATATATATATATATCTATATATATATATTTCCTACAAAGCCTAACAGCAAGAGATAGAAAGAGAAATTCCATTTAAAATCACTCTAGACAAGTGATGGCCAAACTATGGCCTGCAGCCCCCTGAAATTTTCTATTCAGCTGTGCAACATTATTCCTAATCTGACATAATCTGACAAATACAATGAGTAGGATACAATACAATGAAACTTTGAAAGAGTTGCCTTAGAAGCAGACTGACAGATGAGCATTTCCTTTCCTTTGGCCCCCTCTTTAAAAAGTTTGCCCATCACTGCTCTAGACAATATAAAATACTGGGAATCTATGTGCCAAGATAAATTCGGGAATCATATGAACATAATTATAAAACACTTTTTACACACAAGCTAGATCTAAAGCATTGGAAAACTATTAGTTGTTCATGCAGAGGCTGAGCTAATATAATAGAAATGGCAATGCTACCAGTATTAATTTGCTTATTCAGTGGCATATCAATCAACTACCAAACTACAAGAAAACTATTTTTAAAGCTAGAAAAATAACAATAAAATTCATATGGAAGCAAAAAAGATCAAGAATATTAAGGGAATTAATTTAAAAAAATGAAAGTTGGTGGCACCCAGATCTTAAATTTTACTATAAATCAATAATCATCAAAACAATCTGGTACTGGCTAAGAAATACATTGGAATATCAATGTAATCGATTAGGGGAATGTAACATAATTAGATGAAATTGATGTTAGCAATCTTGTGTTTAATGATCCCAAAGATCCCAGCTTTGAGTATAAGAACTCAAGATTTGACAAAAAGTGCTAGATAAATTGGAAAATAGTATGGCAAAAATTAGATATAGATCAATATCTCACACACTATACCAAGATAAGGTCAAAAGTGGGTATATGATTTAGACAGAGTGATATTTTATTTAAATTAGGAGAGCATAGAATAATATACTTGTCAGATCTAGGAAGGAGTGAAGAATTTATGGCCAAACAAGAGATAGAGAACATTACAAGTTGTAAAATGAATCATTTTGATTATATTGAATTGAAAGGTTTTGTACACAAAAACCAATCCACCTAAGATTGGAAGGGAAATAACAAACTAAGGAAAACATTTAAAACAAATTTCTCTGATAAAGGTCTCATTTCTCAAATATATTAAGAACTGAGTCAAATTTATAAGAAAACAAGTCACTCCCCAATTGACAAATGGTCAAAGCATATGAATGTATCAGATGAAGAAAACAAAGCTATCAATAATTTATGGGAAAAATTTTCTAAATCCCTCTTGATTAGAGAAATGCAAATTAAAACAACTCTGAGGTATTATTTTTATTAGAAGTTAACCTATCAGATTGACCAATATTACAGTAAAGGAAAGTGATAAATATTGGAAGGGATGTGGCAAAATTGGGACACTAATGCACTGCTGATGGAGTTGTAAACTGATTCAACTACTGTGGAGGGCAATTTGGAACTATGTCCAAAGGGCTATAAAATAATGCATACTTTTTGATCCAGTAATACTACTACTAGGTCTGTATCCCAAAGAGATTTTAAAATGAGGGAAAGGACATACTGGTACAGAAGTATTAATGATAGCTCTTTTTTTGGTGGCAAGGAATTAGAAATTGAAGGGATGTTCATCACATCAGGAATGGCTAAACAAATTATGGAATATAATGGTCATAGAAGGCTATTGTGCTATAAGAAACATTGAACAAAATTATTTCAGAAAGAACTGCAAAGGCCCAGGAGAACATTGTACAGGGTAATAGCAATATAGTGGAATGATCAACTGTGATAGATTTAGCTACTATCAGCAATACAATGATCCAAACAATTCTGAAGGATTTGTAACAAAGAATGCTATCCACCTCCAGAGAAAGAACTATTGTTGTTGGAATGGATGTAAAAGCATATTAATTTTCACTTTTTATTTCTGTTATTGGTTTTATTTAATTATTCACTTATAAAAACAAATAATATGGAAATATGATAAGATGTATAAAGTAGGTTGAAATATTTTCCAGCTCTGGGTGGGGAGAAGGAAGTGAGGAAGGAGACAATTTGGATCATATAATTTCAGAAAACTTAAGTGGAAATTTGTTATTACATATAATTTGTAAAAATATACACATATATATTTTAAATAGGAAGATTTAGATACATTTACTCCTCTGATCGTCTGGGTTGTATGTAATTTTGTAGGTATTCTTCCATTGCTTTTACATTATTAAACATGTTTACATATAATTGATCAAAATAACTCCTAATAATTTAAATTCATCATCATTTTGTGCTATGTTCATTCTTTTCATCTTTAGTGCTAGTGATTTGGCTTTCTTTTCTCATTTGAAAATTATTTTAATTAATTGTTTATCTTGTTGATTTTTTTCACAAGACTAACACCTAGCTTTAATTATTAATACAATAATTTTCTTTGATCTCACTTTTGGTTTTTGAGATTTCCAATTTGATATTTAACTGCAGATATTTAATTTGGCCTTTTTATTTCTTAATTACATTCACAATTAAATGATTGGTTCTTTATTTTATTGACATAAGTATTTAGAGAAATATATTTTCCTTTAATTACTGTTTTTCCTGGATCCAATAGGTTTTGTTATGGTATAGTTTAATGGGATTAAGTTATTTAGTCTCAAGTTAATTTTTGCTTTGTGTTTCTATGGTCCCTTGTAATATTATATTATTATATTTTGTTGTATAAATTTGTTATTAAATTGTGATCTGAAAGGTTGCAGTTAATACTTCTGATTTTCTACATTTAACTGTAACATTTTTGTGCCCTAATACATGGTATTTTTTTAAAGATACCATGTATGACTGAGAAAATATTTTCCTTTCTATTACCATGCAGTTCCTGGTGGACTCTTTCAATTAACATTTTACCCTCTAGTTCTAAAACTTTCATGCAATTTCCCTTGATACTTCCCTGGATTGTATTCTTAACTTTTCATTAGTTCAACATTTTTATATTATTCTCCATGACTTGTTTTCCAGGTCAGTTTTGTAATGCTTCATATTCTCTATTTTTCATTCTTCTAATTTTACTTTGTTATTTCTTATTTTTTTTAGGAACTTATTAGCTTCCTCTTGTCTGGTTTTTAAGGAGTTATTTTTTCTTTAAGTTTCTGGAAGTCTTCCCACTACTGTGACCTTTCATAATTTTCTTGATTTTCATGCATCACTTTTATTTTCTAATTTTTCCTTAACATCTCCCATTTGGTTTCTGAGGTCTGTTTTTCAGTTCTTTTAAAAACTCTTTTCATACTTATTATGACATGATTTTTTTCTTTACTATTTTTTTTAGAAATAGATGTTTTTAATTTTGCTCTCCTTTCAATTTGAGCCTATGTCTTGCTTCTTTCTCTTTTGCTTATTTTGCATTTAAATAATATTTTCATGGCTAAGTAGACTTAATTGTTAGCTTTATATTGACACCAGGCTCTATTTCCAGGGTATGGGAGATGATACTGCAGATTTCAGGTTTTTTGTATTTATTTGTTAGTTTGTCCTCACTTCATCTAATTTCTGTAATCCAGGGCCAACTGTAGTTCCTGTTCCCTTCTCCACCATCCCCTATCACACAGCTATCTGTGATTGACCTCAGGTGCTCCAACTAGGCTCCCTGGAAGTTCCATTGCCACGAGAACTTAATTCCCTGTGGTCTCCAGCTAACTGTAGGTATCAACTGGACTCCCTGCTGGAATGGCAGTGAGGGTCTCTACTCTCCTGGAAATGGCCATAGCCTTCAGGGCCCAAACATCTCAGCAATGGCACTCACCAGTATTTACTACATCTTCATTCTCTGTCCTGAAGCCAAAGCCTGGGATGGATTGATGTCTGGTCACCATGCTTGAATACACCAAGTCCTCCCAGGGTGAGTTGCCAACCCCTAAAGTATGCCTAGATGGGGATCTCTGGAAATGAGTTTGCAGCCCATACAGCTGTTCCTCATTGCTTGTTGAGTTATGTGTTTTAAGCCATTGTAGTATAGACTCCCATATCAAGCAGTCAAGGTGAAGCTGACTACCCTACTCCTAGGGCTTGGGGCTTGTTGGTTCCTGGCATTTGCCCCTCGAGTCCTCAGTAAGGTGAGGTCAGGGAGGTTAGAGACCTTTTCCCCACATTATCCTCAGCTACTCTGATTCACTCCTGATTTCTTTATCATTTCTTGCAGTTTTTAACATTGATTCTTTGGGTTTTTATTATCATTTTCCCACAGTTCTTTTCCCCAACTAACTTCTTGACAAAGGGAGAGAAACAAAGATGGTATTGAAACTATGTTTTGGAAAGGCTGAACTGAGATGTTGGAGGAGTAAAAAGCAGTATAGAGTAATAAAAATAAAAATAAACAAAAAACCCCAAAACTTTTCTGCAAACAGAGCTTAAAAATCCACCAGATTGGAGCTATGAACTGATCCAACCATTCTGGCTGGCAATTTGGAACTATGCTCAAAGGGCTATAAAAAATGCCTGCCCTTAGATCCAGCCATACCATTGTTGGGTTTGTACCCCAAAGAGATCATGAATAAAAACTTGTACAAAAATATTTATAGCTGCGCTTTTTGTGGTGGCAAAGAACTGGAAAAGGAGGGTATGTCCTTCAATTGGGGAATGGCTGAACAAATTGTGGTATATGCTGGGGATGGAATACTATTGTGCTAAAAGGGATAATAAACTAGAGGAATTTCATGTGAACTGGAAAGACCTCCAGGAACTGATGCAGAGCGAAAGGAGCAGAACCAGGAGAACATTGTACACAGAGACTGATACACTATGGTAAAATTGAATGCAATGGATTTCTGTACCAGCAGCAATACAATGACCCAGGACAATTCTGAGGGATTTATGGTAAAGAACGCTGCCCACATTCAGAGGAAGAACTGCAGGAGTGGAAACACAGAAGAAAAACAACTGCTTGCACGCATGGGTTGAGGTGGACATGATTGGGGATGTAGACTCGAAACTGCCACACCAATGCAACTAACAAGAATTTGGAAATAGGTCTTGAACAAGGACACATGTTAAAACCAGTGGAAATGTGCGTCGGCCATGAGCGGGGGGAGTGCAGGGGGTGAAGGGGAAAGTAGGAGCTTGAATCATGTAACCATCTTAAAAATGGATATTAATAAATGCTTTAAAAAATCCACCAGACTAAATATGATGAAGAAATTAAAGAGATGGTCCTGGTGATCATTTCTCTTGCCCAGTTCAGGACATGAACCAAAGAGGCTGAGAGATGGCAGGATAGGGTCTTGGCAAGAGTGGTTACATAGAGCACTTTAGCAATCAGGGAGATAATAAGTTTAAAGGAGATTCCAGACCATTATCAAATGGGGGAAGAGGGTTAGAGAGAAAGCATGCTTTTTCTGATGGAAAATATATATAATGTATTTTTTAATGAACAAAGATATTTCTGAGAGGGGCATCATGCTCAACCTCAGACTTAACTAGATAAGAGAAGGAACAGAATTTTAAAGGGGAGAGAAACAAGCATAAATAAGAAGGAAGGAAGGAAGGAAGGAAGGAAGGAAGGAAGGAAGGAAGGAAGGAAGGAAGGAAGGAAGGAAGGAAGGAAGTATGGGAAGGAAGGAAGGAAGTATGGGAAGGAAGGAAGGAATGATGGGAAGGAGGAAAAAAGGAAAGAGAAAACATGTATTAGCTCCCTACTATATTCTTTCTTCACACCATAACATTGAAAAATATGTAGTTTGAAGTTAATTTTTTATTTCAGAGTAATGGCCTACTGGATACAGAGTAATAATAGTGATACACTTTTAAGTTTCCTCCTGCATTAGGAACAACAGGTACTCATAAAATTTCATAGATTTCATTGAGTGAAAAGGATGCTTGGCTAAGATGAATTTCCCATAGTGAGAATCCATTTTATTTATGAAGTATGGTTTCATTTTATATATTCATTGTAAAATTATTTATTAAATCTGCATTAATGCTTTGATTGAATCAAAATACTTTAAATTTATTTTTCCTTCTCTGTGGTTCTTTGCTTTCTTTGGTTTTTCTGGATGCTGTTTCCATTATTCATTTTCTCTCTTTTTTTAAATTTTCCCTGTGAGAAATAAGTGAGTCAACACCTGTGTTTGTATGTGTATGCAAGTATATGTGCATATGAGTATAATTTGCTATCCCTGTCAGCAAACTACATTCAACAGGCAGCTTAAGCAATCATTTGCACTATGAATTTTAGCATCAACCTCATTTTTGCATACAAGCTTCCTTAAAGTCAGAGTTAAATACTTTTAATAAGAAACCATTGCTAATCTCCTATATCTACATATCTCTATGTATGTATGCATATGTTATTTCTATATGTATATAATGCATTCATATATACATGCCTATAGACATAATATAAAATTTATAGAGCTTTGCAATTCTTAAAATAATATACAAATGTTACTTATTATTATTGATATTGTTGTTTTCAGTTGAGGTTTGTTGAATGATTAATGACTGCCTTTTTCAAGAAGTCAAACATAGTATATACCAATTGATTCATAGGAACCATTCCCTTGTTCATATCTCTTGGTTCCTATGAGCTGACATCCCAGAACAGTTTATTTTTCTTTTTTGTATGATGAATATAGTTATTACTATTTTTACTTTCATAAATTTAATTTTTCCAGATTACATGTCAATATTATTTTAATACTAATTTTCTGACATTTTGCAATCCATGTTCTCTCTCTTCCTACCACCTCTCCTCCTTCCCTGGGAAGACAGGTAATATGATGTAAGTCAGTGGTGGAGAACTTTTTAAAGACCAAGAGCCCAAATTGCAACCCTCACACTTCATGTGAACCCCACAGCCTTACTCCAGACAGGGGAGGAAGGAACAACTCCTATTGGGCTGCTGTGCAGAGGGGTGGGTGATGTGAAAAATGTCCTGGGTTACATATAGAGAGAGCAGCCTCCTCTGGCAAACATGCCATAAGTTCACCAACACAGAAATAGGTTGTACATATATTATCATATAATACATATTTACACAATCATCATATTGTAAAATAAAACATGTATTGCTTAAGCTCAATAAAAATGAATGGAGGAAATAGAGTAAAGAATGATATGATTCAATTTGCATTTGGACTCCATCTATTCCTTCTTTGATGGTGTATATCCTCTTTAGTCTATTACATTTGATTGTACATCAGTGTTTCAGGTTCTCTGCACAATGTTCTGGTTCTGCTCATTTTGCTATGCATCAATTCCTGGAGGGGTTTCCAGTTCACATAGAAATCCTCCAGTTCAATTGTGCGTTGACTACAGGATCGGGTTCAGGGGAGGGGAGGGAAAGAACCTGAATCTTGAAACCATAGGAAAATATTCTAAATTAATTAATTAAATAAAATTTTAAAATGAAAAAAGAAAAATCCTTTCAGCATTCATCATTCCTTTCAGCAAAATAGTATTCCATCACCATCAGATACAAAAATTTGTTCAACCATTCCCCAGTCGATGAACACCTCCTCATTTTCCAATTTTTTGCCACCACAAAGAATGTGGCTATAAATATTGTTGTACAAGTATTTTTCTTTATTATCTCTTTGGGGTATAAACCCAGCAATTGTATGGCTAGAACAAAGGGCAAGCATTCTTTTAAAGCCCTTTGGGCATAATTCCAAATTGCCCTCCAGAATGATTGAATTGTCTCATTTCTTTTGACCTCCCTCTCACTTCTGGGTCAAATTCAGTCATTTCTGGATCAAACTCAGAGTCATGTACCTTGTGTAGGTGATATAGATGACACAAATTCATGGAGACTCATGGAGACTCACAGAGACTCATACCAGCTGTATTATCCAAAAAGGGGAGGAGGGTAGAATTTTCCTCACACAATATATTTAAAGGATCCTAGAGAATTAACTAAAAAAACTAGTTTAAATAATTAATAACTTCAGCAACATTTCAGGATACAAAATAAGCCCACATAAGTCATCAGCATTTCTATATATTACAGTCAAAATCCAACAGGAAGAGATAGAAAGAAAATTCCATTTAAAATAACTCTAGACAATATAAAATATCTAGGATTCTATTTGCTAAGACAAACACAGAAATTATATAGACACAATTACAAAACACTTTACACGCAAATAAATTTAAAACAAATTGGGAAAATATTAATTGCTTATTGGTAGGTCAATTTAATATTATAAAAATGACAGTTCTGTCTAAATAAATTTACTTATTCAGTGCCATACCAAAATACCATACAACTGTTTTATAGAACTAGAAAAAATAATAACAAAATTCATATGGAAGAACAATAGGTCAAGAATATTAAGGGAATTAATAAAAAAATGTGAAGGAAGATGGCCTATAGGTACCAGATCTTAAGCTCACTATAAAGAAGTAATCATCAAAACAGTCAAGTATTGGCTAAGAAACAATGGTAGATTAAAGGAATAGATTATACATATATTATATATATTATACAATATACAGGGATGAATGGCCTTAGTAACTTAGTGTTTGAAAAACCCAAAGACCCCAACTTTTAGTATAAGAACTCATTTTAAAAAAAAAACCTGCTGGGAAAACTGGAATAAAAAAAAAAGTATGACCAATCCTAGGTATAGACCAATATCTCACAACCTATACCAAAATCAGGTCAAAATGGGTATATGATTTAAATATAAAGTGTAATTCTATAAGTTAATTAGAAGAACATAGAATAATTTACCTGGCACATCTATGGACTTTCTGACCAAATAGGTAGAGAATATTATAAAATGTAAAATAATTATTTTTGATTATGTTAAATTAAAAAAGCATTTTAACAAAGAAAATAAGTGTAACCAAGATTAGAAGGCAAAACAACTAAATCAAATTTATAAGAACACAAGTCATTTTTCCAATTGTCAAATGGTCAAAGGATATGAACAAGCAATTTTCAGATGAAGAAATCAAAGCTATCAATAAAACTATGAAAACATGTCCTAAATCACTCTTGACTAGAGAAATGCAAATTAAAATAACTCTGAAGCACCACCTCACACCTATCAGACTAGACAATATAACATTAAAGGAAAGTAATAAAGTAATAAATGTTGGAGAGATTGGGGCAAATTTGAGACAGTGATGCATTGTTGGTGGAGTTGTAAACCGATCCAGCAAGTCTAGAGGGCAATTTGAAACTATGCCCACAAGGCTGTAAAACTGTGTACACTCTTCTATCATTTTAATATCTATCCCTATTGGATCTGTATCCCAAATAGATAGCAAAAAAGAGGAAAGGACCTACTTGTAGAAAGATATTTATAGCAAGCTCTTTTTTTTTTTTTTGGTAGCACAGATTTGGAAATTGAGGGGATATCCCTCTATTGGACTACAGTTGACATAATAGAGGTATATGTTGGTGATGGAATACTATTGTGCTAGAAGAAATGATGAGCAGGATGACCTCAGGGAAAAAAAAAACCTGGAAGGATCTATATGAACTGATTCAAAGCAAAATAAACAGAACCAGGAGAACATTGCACAAAGTAACAGCAATACTGTGTGATGGTCAACTATGAAAGATTTTGTTGCTTTTGGTAATACAGTGATCTGGGATAATTCTGAAGAACAAGGACTGCTATACACCTTCATAGAAAGAACTATTGGAGTCGGATGCAGATCAAAGATCTTTCATATTAGTATTTTACAGTTTATTTTGGGGGTTGGGTTTTATATAAGTATTTTCTTATCAACAATGATGAATATAGAAGCATGTTTTGCCTAATAATTCATTTTTAATGGCGACCAAATTGCTTACTTTTATTGAAAGAGTGGGGGACGGAAGTGAGATAATTTTAAATTTATAATTTTGGAAAATGGATGTTGAAAATTGTTTTTACATTTAATTGGGAAATAAAATAATAAAAATAAATAAATCATGTATCCATTTTGATTTTACCTTGGTAAAAGGCATTAGGTGTTTTTCTAATTTTTGCCATTTTCCAGTTTTCTAGCGGTTTTCTCAAATAGTTTGTTCTTCCAGAAGCATGGATCTTTGTTTACTATGGTTACATATGTTTATTATGGTCATTTACTATTACATGTTGAGTGCCAAGTCTATTCTGTTGGTACTCCTTTCTGTTCCATAACTGGTATCAAATTGTTTTGATAGTTTCCATTTTATAATATAGTTTGAAATCCAGTACAACAAAACCTCAATCTCCTTTAATTCTGTTCTCTTCCATTATGTGAACATTTCTTTTTTTTTAATTTAGAATATTTTTCCATAGTTATATGATTCATGATTCCCATCCTTTCAATTCCCTCCCCCATCCTGGAGCTGACAAGCAATTCCACTGGATTTTACATGTATCATTGTTCAAAACCTATTTCCATGTTATTCATATTTGCAGTAGAGTGATCTTTTAACATTAAAACCCTAGTCATATCCTGTTGAACCATGTGATCAAACATGTGTTTTTCTTCTGTGTTTCTACTCCCACAGTTCTTTCTCTATATGTGGATAGCATTCTTTCTCATAAATTCCTCTGGGTTGTTCTGAGTCATTGCATTGCTGCTAGTAGAGAAGTTCATTACATTCTATTTTACCACAGGGTATTGGTCTCTGTGAACAATGCTCTCCTGGTTCTGCTCCTTTCGCTCTGCATCAATTCCTGGAGATCTTTCTAGTATACATGGAATTCCTTCAGTTCATTATTCCTTTCAGCACAAAAATATTCCATCATCCTCAGATACCACAATTTGTTCAGCCATTCCCCAATCAATGGACACCCCCTTATTTTCAAAATTGTTTGACACCACAAAGAGCGTGGCTATAACTGTTTTTTGTCCAGATCATTTTCCTTATTATTTCTTTGGGATATAAGCCCAACAGTTTTATGGCTGATTCAAAGGGTAGGCATTCTTTTAAAGTCCTTTGTGCATAGTTCCAAGTTGCCCTCTGGAATGGTTCAACCAATTCATGACTCCACCAGCAGTGTATTAGTGTCCCAGTTTTGCCACATTCCCTCTATCATTCATCACTTTCCTTTATATTGGCCAGTTTAATAGGTATAAGGTGGTACCTCAGAGTTGTTTTAATTTGCATTTCTCTGATCAGGAGGGAGGTAGAACACTTTTTCATGGGCTTATTGATAGTTTTGATTTCATCATGTGAAAATGACCTATTCATGGCCCTTGACCATTTGTCAGTTGGGGAATGGTTTCTTATGTGAATATTTCTAATTTTTCCTGTATATATCTAGTGTTTATATAGTTGTTGGCATGTCATCTCCCCTATGAAGATGTGAATTATTTGAAATCAGGGTCTATGCTTTCCCCTTCTTTAAGTTCCCAGCAATGACCACGTCACCTGCAATATGCTAGACACTTGATCAATTCTTGTTGAGGAGACAGATGCAAAATTGAGAAATAGAGGCAGGAATTTACCTGAATTTTGTGAAATTCACCTTCAAACAATTCAAAGTAAGACCTCACATCAAATTCTTTAATAGCAGAATAAACAAAAGTTTGTAGCAAAAGCATTTTGAAACGAAGACAGTATAGGAAGTAGATAGGAAGTATTTTTTGCCCCATGGTGGTATTCAGGCCATAGAATGTTCTGAAGCTTGCAGAAAGGCACACATCAGAGGCAGCTACATAATTAGTAGTAGAAGTTTCAGGAACTCTCACATCATGATCAGTATGGGGATCAGAAAACCAATTAGAGATAAATAATTGGAAACCATTTTATGGTGCCAGGTATAGGACTCTGTTTAATTGACTAACTGCAGCTCCATGTTGATGTTTGATAATGAAAAAAAAAAGCATGAGAGTACTCATATCTTCAGAGGAAGAGGGCCAGGCAGAGACGTTTACTTGTGGTAATTCATAAGAGAGTAAAGATTATGACCTCAGTCCCAAGTCAGAAGGGATCTAAATAGCTATAGGCAAAACCTAAAAGAAAAAGAAATAGTTGGACACAAAAACAATATGAATTCCTGGAAGAGATAAAAAATTATTTCTAAAGTTAAATCAGAGAGGTAGAGAAAAATGGGAAAAGATATGAAAACAATACATGAAAAATGTGAAAAGGGACTGAACATTTTGATAAAAACAGCCCCCCAAATTAAAAAAAATAGTATTTTTTAAAAGCAAAAAAAAATGGCCAAAAAGTAAAAGTAGAAAAAAATACTAAATATAAGAACTTCTTAAGAGGCAGAATTGGCCAAATGAATAAAAATTTACAAAAATTCACTGAGAAAAAGAATTTTTTAAAAAGTATAATTTCCCAAATAGGAAAAAGGCACAAAAGCTAAGTGAAGAAAAACCATTTCCTTATAAGTTAGTATTGGATAAGTGAAACCTAAAGACATGATAAAGACATGTCTAAAAGACATCAAGAAATAATAGAACATAATGAAGACAATAGAAAAAAAGGTGAAATATTTCAATGGAAAAACAATTGACTTGGAAAATATATTGAGAAGAAATCATTTAAGAATTATTGAAGGGGGAAGCTGGGTAGCTCAGTGGATTGAGAGTCAGGCTTAGAGACAGGAGGTCCTAGGTTCAAATCCGGCCTCAGACACTTCCGAGCGGTGTGACCCTGGGCAAGTCACTTGACTCCCATTGCCCACCCTTGCCACTTTTCTACCTAGGAGCCAATACACAGAAGTTAAGGGTTTAAAAAAAAGAATTATTGGACTACCTGAAGGCATGATCAACAAAAAGGATAGACATTATAATTCAAGAAGTTATCAATAAAAAACTATCCTGATATTCTAGAACTAGAGAATAAAATTTATAGAATTTATCAATAATCTCCTGAAAATGATCTAAAAATGAGTTTCCAGGAATATTCAAGTCAAATGGTAAAGGTCTCAGGTCAAGGAAAACATATTACAAGCAGAAGAGAAAAAAAATTCAAATCACGGAAACACAGCTAAGATCATGAAATATAATAGCAGCTTCCACCATAAAGGTTCAGAAAGTTTAGAATGTGATATTCTGTCATTCAAAGAACCTAAAATTGCCACCAAACATTACCTACACATCAGAATTGAGTATAATCCTTCAGAGCAAAAAATGCATATTTAATTAAATAGAGGATTTTCAGTTATTCCTGATGAAAACATCAGAACATGATAGAAAATTAGGCAACCAGACACAAAATTGGAAAAACCTAAAAAATTTATATATAGAAAGAGAAATCATAAAAGATTCAATAAACTTAAAATGCTTATATTCCTATATGGGAATATGACACTTATAATTCCTAATAATGTTATCATTATCAGTGAAATTAAAAGGATTATACATAGAACTCAGTTGTGAGTTGACTATGATGGGATGATTTTTTTTTAAATGAAGGGGTGAGAAAGAGGAAGGCAATGGGAGAAAGGAGAGGGGAAAGGTAGAATGGGTAAAAATATGTCACATAGAATAGATGTAAAAGGAAATGTCTAAAGTAGAGGGTGAAGTTGCAGGGGGCAATGCTTGAAACATTCTCTCCTTGGAATTGACTAAAAAAAATATAAACAACAATACATTCTCTTCTGTGTACAAAAATCTATCCTCTTGAATGTGGAAATAATAGGGTAAGAGAATAAGAGAAAGGATAGCTGACAGAAGTGAAGATTGATTAAAGGAGATGGTTATTGGAAAGAAAATAGACATTTGAGGAGGACTAGGATAAAAAGAGAGGAAATGGGAAAATTAGGATAGAGGAAAATACACAATAAACATAACTATTAATATGAAACTGATGAAGATATTCATAAAAAGGAAGCAAAGTACAAAATGGATTAAAAACAAGAATCCAAAAGTATGTTATAAGAACACACCTGAAACCAAAACACAAAGAATAAAAATAAGGGACAGCAGGAGAATCAATTTTGTTTCAGCTGAGATAAAAAAAAGGAAAAGGTAGTGATAATGATCTCAACCAAAGCAAAAACAAAAATAGATCTAAGTAAATGAAATAAATGTGGAAATTATATTTTGGTGAAAAGTATCATAGATATTGAAGTAATATCAATACTAAACACATATGTACCAAATGGCACAGCATCTGAATTCTTAAAGGAAAAATTAAATAAATTAAAGGAGGATATAGTTGGTAAAATTATACTAGTGAGAGAATTCAACATTGCTTTCTCAGAACTAGATAAATCCAATCATAAAATAAATAAGAAAAAGTCAGGGTGATAATTAATTAGAATTTTATAAAAGTTAGATGTGATAAGACATAAAGGAAGAAATGAATGGGGATAGAAAAGCATGTACTTTTTCCTCAGCTGTAAATGGCAACTTCACAAAAATTAAGCATGTAGTAAGACAAAAAAAATCTCATGAATAAATGCAAAAAAGCAGAAATATTAAATGTATCCTTTTCAGTACATAAAAATTGAATTCAATAAAGGGTTATAGAACACCACTTAAAAACTAATTGGAAACTAAATAATCTAATCATAAAGAACAAAACATGAAAATGATTAATAATTTCATCAAAGAGAATGAAATGATATGATTCATCATATCAAAATTTATGATATGGAGGCAAAATAGTACGTGAGGGGAAAGTACATCACTAAATGTTTCCATTAAAAATAGATATAGAGCAGATCAATGATGCAACTAAGGAAAACTAGAAAAAAGGAATAAATTGAAAATACACATATAACTGAAAATTAAAGGAAAGATTAAGAAAACTCTTCAAACTAAAAAATAAAACTAGGATCTAGTTTTATGAAAAACAGTAACAATAGAATAAACCCTTGATTAATTTGATTTTCAAAAAAAGAATACCAAATAGTAATATAAAAAATGAAATTGGTGAACTCACCACCAATGAAGAGGGAATTGAAGTAATTATTAGGAAATATTTTGCACAATTATTTTCCAATAAATATAGCAATCTAAGTAAAATGGATTAATAACTATAAAAACACAAATTTTCCACTTAAACAGAAAAAGAATACAAAAGTAAATCCTCATCTTAGAAAAATATGTCTGGGCATGTATTAGATTCCTTTGATGAAAATTAAAATAGGGAACAGACAGATTTTCATGGATAATACTGAATAACAAACTAAACCTTTATAATGCCACAATTTGTAGAGAGATTAAAGAATATATACCACTTTGAAAATCATTGTTTTTCATGATTATAAAAGTAAATAGATATGTATGCAAAATGTTTATATAATTTATTTTTCTTGATAAAGCAAACCATATTTTTAGTCTTTTTTTTTCATCAAGATTATTCCCATGCCTTTTGAATGAAGTAATTATTTAGAGAATATCTATTCCAACTTTGATCCAGATTACTTCATGGGTGGGACACAGGAGTCACAGGATCACAAGTCTGACCCCTGATCTGTGTTCCAGTGAAGCCTGGGGTGTCCACATGGCAGAGCCAACACAGTGTAGCCAGGGAGGGAGGAGGTAGTGAGATTTTAAAAGGAGCAGGAAGAAGAGAGGGCTTTTTTACATCTGCTCTTGGCTTTCTGTGCCTGTCTCTGGACTGTTTTTTTCTTGTTGTTGTTACTGTTTGTTTGTTTGTTTGTTTTTCCCTCTGAGGTTTTCCTTATATCAGCATGGAGGGGACCAGGAGGGACAGGGATCTGGGGCCTGATCTTACCTTTATCAATCTCTATTTAATAATAAATGCTTATAAATCTAGTAATAAGTCTCCAGATCAATTTTTAATTATAATGCTTTATAGCAAATCTTTCTGACCAAGATTTCATTTCTCAACTTATATGAAGTCAGAAGGGCAAAACAATATCATAAAAATGTGAATTCTATTTAAAATAATTTACTCATTCAGTGTTATGCCAATCAAACTACCAAAAGTGTTCTTTAGAGCTAGAAAAAAAAACAGTAATAATAAAATTAATCAGGAAGAAAACAAGTAAAAAATATCAAGGAAATTAACAAAAGAAAAGAGAAAAATATGATCATATGTGACCTGGCAGTACCAGATTGTAAATTGTATTACAAAGCAGTAATCATCAAAACAATATTATATGGGATATATTGTTGAGACTTCCGGTTAAGATGGCGGCAGAGTAAGGAGCAGCTGCTCGATCTCTCCTAACCGAAGCATACAGGAATCCTCAAGGGGAAATAAAAACGAACCCAGACAAACGAAGGAACCCCACAACAGGGCACAGAATTGAAGGTACGCAGAATCGGGGCATCTCCACGCTATAAAGGGATGAAACAGCTCTCACTAAAACGAGAGAGGAAGAAGCCCCTCCCCAACCCCCACACCACACACCTCTCACAACTCCAAGGCCAACGCACAAGAGTGAAAACAGGACTGCAGCAACCAGTAAATCACTAGCAGCCCCAGGGCCTATACCTGTGTGCTGCAAAACGAGGGACCCCAAGTGGCTGGGGGTCACGCACGGACTTTCCCGAGCATCTCCCTGGGTGAAGGCATTGCCCCAGGTGCGAATAAAGATCTCCAGCCCTCGGATTTTCCCTAGTTTCTGCTTGGGTGAAGACAGTGCCCTAAGTGAGAATAAAGATCTCTAATGCAGAGACTTTCCCTAATATCTGTGCCAGTGAAGGCAGTGCCCTAGGCTTGAATAAAGATCTCCAGCCCAGGCTTGGACCACAAGTGAGGACCTGGAGCAGATGGGAGCGCGGCTGTGGAAGCAGCCCCTGAGACTGCTGAAGTAGCCTCAGGCAGAGGGGCAGACCGGGGTCTACCAGGAGGCCTAACCCCGAGGACAAGGAGACCAGAGCCCCCCAGGAGCTTAGAAAGTGCATGCAAAACCTGAGTGTGAAGACAAACCTGAAAAGGGGCAGGGCTAACAATGGCAAGGGGAGAACTCCAGAAGAAGAAAAAGATTATCAAGAAAAACTCTGGAACACTCGACAACTTTTTTACACAGAGAAAATCCAGACAACAGAGGAGGACAAACAAGTAATCATATCCAAACCTTACCAAAAAAATGAAAGCTGGTCACAAGCTATTGAAGAGTTCAAAAATGAGATGTTGAAGAAGATGGAAGAGATCTGGCAAGAAAATAACAGCTTAAAAAGCAGAATTTTGCAATTGGAAAGTGAGGCTCAGAAAACAAATGAACTGATAAG
>NC_058130.1:260385121-260388165 GCF_016433145.1 Gracilinanus agilis
TAGAATTGAAAAATTAGAACACAATGATCTCTCAAGACAACAAGAACAAATAAAACAAAGTCAAAAGACTGATAAAATAGAAGGAAACATGAAATGTCTTAATGAGAAAGTGACAGACCAAAAAAACCGGTCTAGAAGAGACAATCTGAGAATCATTGGTCTTCCAGAAAAGGCAGACATTAATAGAAACTTGGACTCCATACTTAAAGAAATTATTCCACAAAATTGCCCTGAAATCCTACAACAAGTGGGCAATATAGACATTGAAAGGATCCATAGAACACCTTCTACACTGGACCCAGAAAAGTCAACACCAAGGAATATAATAGCAAAATTCAAGAGCTTTCAAGTAAAAGAAAAAATCTTACAAGAAGCCAGAAAGAGACAATTCAAATATCAAGGAGCACTAATAAGGATCATACAGGATCTGGCATCCTCCATGCTAAAAGACCACAAGGCTTGGAATATGATATTCAGAAAGGCAAGAGAAATGGGCCTTCAGCCACGAATCAACTACCCATCGAAACTGACTATATACTTCCAGGGGAAAGTATGGGCATTCAACAAAATTGAAGAATTCCAAGTTTTTGCACAAAAGAAACCAGGAGTAAATGGAAAGTTTGATACCCAACCACAAAAATCAAGAGAGACATGAAAAGGTAAATAAGAAACAGAGGGAAAAGAAAGAAAACTTATAATTTTTTAAATTTGACTCTTTAAGGGCTTAAATAAGATCTAATAATCTGTATTACTATGTGGAGAAATACTATGTATAATTCTCTGTAGTGAACTCTATACACTATTATAATATTCACTATTATAGCAACCAGAAGAATAATTCATAGGGAGAGAATAGGACACTAAATGGTCTAAGATCACAAGGGGGGTGGGCAAGAGGGGACACCAAGAAAAATCTGAGTAAATAAGAAAAATAGAATATTCTATTACACACAAAGAGGGCATGGGAAGGGGAGGAGATGAATACTATTATAAGAAGTAGAGTAAGAGAGCATTAAGAGGGAATAATCAGACCCAATGTAATCAACCCAGAGAAGGAAGAGTAGCTTTATTATCCATTTGGATAAAAAACTCTATCTAACCCTACTGAGAAAGTCAGAAGGGACAAACCAAAGGGAGCAGGGAAGTGGGGAGGTCCAAAAAGGGAGGGGAGAAGAAGGGGGAGGAAATTCATTAGGCCTTTAAAAAACAAAAAGAGGGGATTAAAAAGGGATGGGGCAGAAAGGGAAGTCAATCAAGGGAGGGGATAAGGGATACTGGCTCAAAGCAAACCACTGCTTTAAAAGAAAATTGTGTAAGAAGAAGGGTTGGGTCTAGGGGAGGATACAAAAATGTCAGTGAATGCACAACTGATAATTGTAACTCTGAATGTGAATGGGATGAACTCTCTCATAAAACAGAAGCAAATAGCAGAGTGGATCAGAAACCAAAATCCTACCATATGTTGTCTACAAGAAACGCATTTGAGGCGGTTAGACACACACAAGTTCAAGGTTAAGGGTATGAGCAAAATCTTTTGAGCATCAAATGAGAAAAAGAAGGCAGGAGTGGAAATTGTGATTTCCGACAAAGCCAAAGTAAAAATAGATATGATTTAAAAAGACTGGGAAGGTCATTACATCCTGATTAAAGGCAGTATAGACAATGAGGAAATAACACTGCTCAATATATATATGCACCAAGTGGTATAGCATCCAAATTCATAAAGGAGTAACTGGCAGAGCTCAAGAAGGAAATAGATAGTAAAACAATAATAGTGGGAGATCTAAATATTCCTCTTTCAGATCTAGATAAATCAAACCAAAAAATAAATAAGAAAGAGGTAAGAGAGGTGAATGAAGTCCTAGAAAAATTAGATATAATTGATATGTGGAGAAAAATAAATAGGGACAAAAAGGAATACACCTTCTTTTCAGCTGCACATGGTACATTCACAAAGATTGACCATGTAATAGGACATAGAATCATTGCAAACAAAGCAAAAGAGCAGAAATAATAAATGTAACCTTCTCAGATCATAATGCAATAAAAATAATAATTAGTAAGGGCACCTGGACAGGCAAATCAAAAACTAATTGGAAATTAAATAATATGATTCCCCAAAACCAGTTAGTCAAAGAAGAAATCATAGAAACAATCAACAATTTCATTGAAGAGAATGACAATGATAAGACAACCTACCAAACTCTTTGGGATACAGCCAAGGCAGTACTCAGGGGTAAATAAATATCCTAGAGTGCATATATTAATAAATTAAGGAGGGCAGAGATTAATGAATTGGGCATGCAACTCAAAAAATTAGAAAGCCAGCAAATTAAAAATCCCCAGATGAAAACTAAATTAGAAATACTAAAAGTTAAGGGAGAAATTAATAAAATCGAAAGTAAAAGAACTATTGAATTAATAAATGAGACTAGAAGCTGGTGTCTTGAAAAAACAGATAAAATAGACAAAGTACTGGTCAATCTAATAAGAAAAAGGAAAGAAGAAAACCAAATTGACAGTATTAAAGATGAAAAGGGAGACCTCACCTCTAATGAAGGGGAAATTAAGGCAATCATTAAGAACTATTTCACCCAATTATTTGGCAACAAATAGAACAATTTAGGAGATATGAATGAATATCTACAAAAATATAAATTGCCTAGATTAACAGCAGAAGAAATAGAATACCTAAATAATCCCATATCAGAAATAGAAATTGAACAAGCCATCAAAGAACTCCCTAAGAAAAAATCACCAGGACCTGATGGATTCACAAGTGAATTCTATCAGACATTCAAAGAGCAACTAATCCCAATATTATACAAATTATTTGATATGATAAGCAAAGAAGGAGTCCTACCAAATTCCTTTAATGACACAAATATGGTACTGATGCCAAAGTCAGGTAGACCAAAAACAGAAAAAGAAAAGTATAGAACAATCTCCCTAATGAACATAGATGCAAAAATCTTAAATAGAATATTAGCAAAGAGACTCCAGCAAGTAATTAAGAAGATCATCCACCATGATCAGGTGGGATT
>NC_058130.1:260403159-260441003 GCF_016433145.1 Gracilinanus agilis
AAAATGGGTAAAGTCTCTGAAAGGACATTGATGTGGAAAAAGAAGACTGAGCAATAGAGTTTAGAAAAGCACAAGTCAGGAATGTAATAGAAAAATAAATGAAAATAGTAACTGCCCCCTTTTAGAATCTTTTGGGAGCTTTTCATGATAAAATGTTCCATACCCTATGTCTAAGTTCAAACCAGACATCAGTGAGTGGGGTGAGGCCTAAAAGAAAGAGGACTTATTGTTTATATTTGTCAGATGCCCTCAATGCTAAATAAGACTAATGGCAGACAAAGCAGCCTCAGTCCCTGTTATACCAACGTATTTGTTTCAGAGAAAACAGGCACTAATCCCTTAGTTGGTATTAACTTTTAGGCTCATCTTTATGTTTCTCTTTTTGTATTCAAAAAAGAAAAGCAAACTGCATAATGACCTACAAATACATATGTGCATACATATAAATATCATCCCATACATGTATGTATCTGCTTCTCTATGTAGATAATAGTCCTGACCATCAAAAGGTTGATAGCTAATATATATTCTCCAAAAATATTCAATTTGCCTTGGCAATCTTTCCTCCTTGTTCCCAGATTTCTCTATCAAAATATTTTCTTTATATTGATTCCAATTCTCTGTGGATGTCCTTTCCAGGTCAAAATTCATGAGACCTAGAAAAATTATGGGTGATAACTGTTAATTTATATGTAAACACTAACAATCCATTAGTCTTGTGGTTAAGATGTCTATGGATAGGGTCATCTGCATTGATTTAAGGGTTGAACATACTACCTACCTTGCTGATCATGGCTCCCGAAAAATCACATCAGAACCCCATCTCAAAGGTTATATGAATCAAATGTACCAAACCTGTGATGGTGAACCTATGGCACTCATGCCAGAGATGGCATGCCTAGACCTCTCTGTGGGCATGCATGCCAAAGACCCATGCCCCAAGGACCCAGTGTTCCTGTCCTAGCAAAACAGAGTTTGCCAGAGTTCCTAACTAGAAACCCAGAGGGAGGCTCAGCTGAGCTGCTCCCTTCCTCCTCTCCCCAGAGGAGTTAGTAAGCAGATCTCTTCAAGACACCATCCCTTACAGGACAAGATTGCCCAACCTCATTCAGAATACAAAGGCCTCTTAAAACATTTGGCCTGAGTGAGACAGAAACAACTTATGTCTTTACTATCAGAAGTAGCCAGTGTCTTTATGATACAAAGCATTTTTGGGATTTTGGCATGTTTCTTTTGAGTTTTTACTTTAAAAATGTTCAAAACTGTAGACTAGTAATCTAGGAATAAGTTTTATGAACCTGAGGCTAGGCTAATAGCCTCTTCCCTGTTCTATAACCCCCTTTCCCAGTTTCTTTTTTAAACAACCCTTGGGCTGCTTTAATTTGCATTCTTAATCCCTTCACCTCTTACTAACCCAGCCTGTTCAATTTGAATTCAAAGAATTCAAAGACCAGGTCTCTGCCTGAGAAACCAGGTTGGCTAGAAACTCTGAAAAACAGAATAGTGGCTTATCAGAAGTAGTGATCTCCCAATCAGCCCTGTATCCAGATTAAAACCTAACTTCAAACCTTGAACATTTGTTAAAAAGGTTAATTTGGAGGATACCCTCTTCAGGAAGGCTGGAACTGTGATGGGATGAATTTGTCAGAATGATGTCATTTAACATGAGGGTTATATTTTCCTATAAATAAGGAGTTTTCCTGTAAGCTGGGGCTTTATTGCTTTTTTTTCTGGCTTTTTCTTTCTCTCTTTCTCAATAGTATTGCATTTGAAATAGATTCTGCTTCCTTGAATACTGGCTAAAGAGGGCATACTTTGAAATTTTCAAGGTCCTCTCAATTTCTACTTTGGATAGGAGCTAGGTTTGAGGGCATATGATAGCTCACATAACTAGAGGGGAACAGAGTAGAGTGCTTTCCTTTTCACCTCTCCCTCTCCACAAGCCTGACTACATCACCTGCCCCCCTAAGGAGGGGAAGCAGTGTGAACCTGACATTCATTGTGGGGAGGGACATAGAATGTGGTCTGTGGGCATGGTACTTGATCTGGGGAGTGGGCTGGGGGGTGGGGCCTGGCACTTCAGCTGTAAAAGATTGTTCATCACTGAACTAGACCAATACTCCACTTCTTCCTTTCAATAAATGCCCTCCTTTTCAACATTAACTTACCCAGTTTTTCTGCAAAGTCAAATCTTTGTGAAAGACAAGAACATTGTGTCTGATATTAAAGAACTTCAATTCAAATCATGCCTCCAAATGGTACTTTTGTCAATTTGGATAAGATCTTTTGCCTCCCTGTCCCTCAGTTTTCTCATTTAAAAGGGGAGATTGAACTAGATAGTCTCAATAGAATTTTACAGATAGAAACATATGATATTCCTTAAAATTTTATAAATAGATAATGTTGAAGTGGTGAAATTCCTACTTCAACCCTCTTTCTTTATAGACCTTGCTCTGTGAGAAGGAAGCTTACCCCTAATCAAACCCTCTATAGGTTAGCATCCCTAGAGAGAGAGGGAGGAATTATATTTTCTCATGTTTGCATCAGAGGACAAAGCTAAATGCCATTGCTTCCTAAAGTTTGCATGCCATCTTTATCATTTTCTTTTCTCTATCTATGTTCTCCCTCCTCTTTTGAGATTTCCTCCTATCCTGGGAGTCTACTAAATTGGTTTAAATTAAACTTATGTAAAAAAGATAGATAGATAGATAGATAGATAGATAGATAGATAGATAGATAAATAGATAGATAGATAAATAAATAGATAGATACATAGATACATAGATACATAGATAGAGACTTCACATCAGCCTCTATGACTGTGGTGGTGAACCTATGGCACACGTGCCAGAGGCTGCACTCAGAGCCCTCTCGGTGGGAATGTGGGCATTGCCTCAGGACAGAGCTTGCCAAGGTTTGTTACTAGAAAGCCAGAAGGAAACAGAGCTGGGCTGCTCCCCTCCTCCTCTCCATGTGCACTTGAGACCATTTCTAACATCACCCACCCCTCTAAAAGGTTCGCTATCACTGCTCTATGCTATTGCCTGATAATTCCTGTCACTACTCTGGCTCATTGTCACTTTTTAGGATTGTAGGCTTCCCTTTGGTTTAGTTTTCCTCCTTTGTTATTCTTCTTCAGGATG
This sequence comes from Gracilinanus agilis, assembly GCF_016433145.1. Taxonomy (NCBI): domain Eukaryota; kingdom Metazoa; phylum Chordata; class Mammalia; order Didelphimorphia; family Didelphidae; genus Gracilinanus; species Gracilinanus agilis. The sequence continues at coordinate 260,406,303 of NC_058130.1, forward strand.
GCTTAGATAGACATAAGACCCTGCTCTGAGCTTAAAGTCTAGACCCCATCACTGCTGCTGACTTTTAAACTGCTACTTTTCTTGAGCCTCCTTACTTGGGGTGGGGAAGCTATAGTCAGCATCAATACAACCAGTAAAACCATGAACATATTCCCCTCTCAGTTCACTTTGAATCTGGAATCCAGGTTTGCATATTCGGAAACAAAGATTAAAAAATGATGCTTCTTCTTACATCAGTGACCTGATATAAGTCTAGGGGTGCCCTAACACATGTCTGTCATCTTTATGTGCTTGAATGTGGACTTTATATGGGTGCTAGAGTACTCTTGAAACCATGCACTCCTGTTTTGACTGTTCTCTTGCATTGACCTGATCCCAGAGTCCATCTCTCCATATTTCAAGCTGAGCCAGACAAATGAATGACTGTCTTTTTTTCAGGATTTCTACATCAGGATTTGGTTTGGTGCATTATAAGAATATGATAAGAAGTCAGTGACATTCATTTCTTTCTTTTATCTCACTTTCTGACTCCTTCTCCTTTGTTGATGGGGAATGTTTAGGAGTACTTCCAAGGGAGTAGATGGCAAAGTTGCTTTGGTCTCCTTTCATGTTAGGAGATTTACACTTCAATGTTCTTGGTCCCTGTCCTAATTAGCCTCTTGGGAGAAACTTTAAATGAAATTCAATTCTCTTTTCTCTAAACCAAGTATAACCAATATAAGCTAGTTTTATGTTTCAATTCATCATTTGACTCAGCATTTTTCTTTCTGTAGCTTTAGTACAAAATCAGTATCTTCCCATTTTTATAAGATGGGGAAGATGTTCCAGGAAGAATCACTGAAGTTTGGGGAATCCCAAATTTATGGTAGTAACAGATAGAAGATTGAGTATCCCCTTTCTTCCTCATATAGCTGTACAGAATTATGTTTAACATTGAGGAGTAAGAGCACATAAAGCATAAAGAGTCTTGGCAAGATCTACAAAGCAAGAAATGGTCCTAATATAGTCCCCTAGCACTATATCAGTGATTCCCAAAGTGGGTGCTACCACCTCCTGGTGGGTGCTGCAGTGATCTAGGGGAGCAGTGATGGCCACACTTTTTTTGTATTACATTCTATTCTGAGTTCAATAAATAGTTTCATAATTTCCAGGGGGCGCTAAGTAATATTTTTTTCTGGAAAGGGGGTGGTAGGCCAAAAAAGTTTGGAAACCACTGCACTATATTCTTGTGGGTCTATTTGATTATTGGAATCTGGGGTGGAGCAGTGATAATGAATACTTAAAGATTAGAATTAACTGGTTTTAATTTAGAAGGAATTACCTTAGGTGTATTTTATGTCTCTTTCTCTCTGTGTTATTTTGCCTGTCTTTTTCTTTGAGTCTGTCTAAGTATGGCTATCTTTCAATTTGCCTATGTCCTTTGCCCTTCTTCCTCTCCATCCCTTCTTCAATTTTCTTTCCCTACCTTCTTTCATTAATTAATCCCATCATTTTTGCTTTCCTTCTTCCAGATAAGCTACATTGTTCAAATTTGGTGCATAATTCCTTTGGGAGAGGCATATTAAATGGTAACCAGGACAAGTATCTAGTCAAATATTTTGTTGGTCCTATGATCCACATAATAATGCTCTATACAATATCCAGTTCAATTTCTTGCAATTAAAATGATTGTTAGTCATCTGTGCTTACAGGTTTATGAAATATAGAAGAATCTGACTCATGTTTTCACTATTTGCTCTCAAAGAACATTTTTGTGGATATGAGGGAGTTCTGATGAACAAATTTCATTGACCATGAAGAACAAGAAGCCTAAACTAATTACAAATCAATGACATTTAAGTTTCTCCAAATGCTTAAGGTTGAAAGTCATGTCTACTTTGAGTATTTTCTTGGATAAGATACTCCTTTAATAGCTATTGTTTTCAGGAGAGACATTAGCTCTGAAAGTTGCACTTCAAAATATATTTCTCTAAAATTAGGGGAAAATTAAAAAGGGAAGACAACTCTAAGAAAGCTGAAAGTTATTAGAGACTCAGCCCAAGATTTGTTTACAAAGCATCAAATGACATTATGATTGTGTAATCAGCACATTATTAGATACCTTGGGTATTCAGTTACTTCTCAGTGGCTAAAGATGTTCTGAAATGCTACCATGAACTCCCATCTAGATCACATAATTTTAGAAACCTAACTATCTTACTCTGTGATATAAAATGTCAGAAAAAGAATTAATGGGTAAAGGGCAGAATCGTGAGTTTCTGATTACTCCTACTGGTTCAACCTATCTCATTATACTCCCTGCAGTGTCTGTTTCACAGCCTTACACAACTAAGCATCAACATTGGACTCAGCACACTGCAGAGATTATGATTTATAGATATGTGCCTAATATTCAAGACTTTGTAAGATCAATATTGCCATATTGACCCAGCAGTAGCATGTTTTATGAAAGACTTGCTTATAAGTCTTTATAGTTTAATGCATTGTGTTCTTTGTTCTCTTCAATTTTAAGTCCTCGATAAATTCAGTAACATCAATATAAAAAAAATCTTATGGTATATTGAATAGAACAAAACTGTGATAAGCTTAAGACTTTAATTTGACTTTGCTACTTTTAGGTTCTCTCCTTTTTCAAAGGCAGTAAGATACATTGGAAAGTTTTTTTCACTTCAAGTCAAGCAGACTGGTTGAAAACTTGCTTCAAATATATATATTAAATATGTTACCCTGGGCAACTTACTTATCCCATCTGAGACTCATTTTAATTATATGTAAAATTAGGATGTTGGTTATGAAGGATCCTAAGATACCTTCTAATTCTGTATCTATATTTATTTTTAGTAAATCTCAATTATTTGCCTAATCAAGAAATTAATAAAAATTCTAACATATATCATAGGATCACTAATGAAAATCCTGAGAATATTCAGGTAATTTTTTGGTTACAGTGATAACTAAGAGAACCAGAACTCCTCAACTTAATGTCCCTTTTATAGGAATTTAATTAAGTATTGAAATTTTCCTTGTTTTGGCTTAGACTTTAGGATTTTTGTCCTAGCACTAGTGACACTGGGTTGTATCTACTCTAGAATTTTCAACTTGTCCTTCCTAACTACCTCATTCCCTTTCTACAATCTGATAATGTATGTCCTCCAAACAACATTTTTGGCACCTCCTTTCACATGGGAAGGTGGGATTGGAAATAAAGCAGATATATTCAATGAAAAACTCTAGTGCTTCCCCATGAAAGCACCTAATCTTTTTTCATGATCATGATAACTAGAAGGATGTGAAGTCCTTGGTGTGATGTTGTGCCAAGCCCTGGGGCATTCTTTTGTAGAATCATTGTGGACTCTTTCCTAATTGTCTCCAGTATCTAAGATACCCTCCAAATGCCTTTCCTCCTGAATTTGGCTCTGAACCATTTCCATTGCTTTCCCTATGAATTCAGATGTTTCCTTAGTTCTCTCTACTCTTTCTTAATGCTTCTCTAGTCATCACTTGTACCCATATTTTTAAAAATTAAACACTTGATCTAATTCTTCTGCTAAACTCCCTTTAAATCAAAGGGTGATTTAAATCAAACCTTATCCCCCTTACTAAAATTTGCTATTTTATTTGTTTTATTTGTTCAATTATTTTTCCAGTCATGTCCAATGTTTTGACTTCATTTGGGGTTTTATTGACAAAGATAATGAGTTAGTTTGCCATTTCATTCACTGGATAATTGTACGAATGAGGAAAACGAGGTAATCAGGATTAAGGTACTTACCTGGGGTTGCATAGTAAATATCTGAGGCTGGATTTGAACTCAGGTCTTCTTGACTCCTGACCTGGCACTCTATCCACTGCACTCCCTATTTGTCCTATTTTATTTGTAGTGAGACCTAATGCATGAATATGAATTGTAACTTGAAACAGACTCTCAAGGCAAAGGAAACTTTCCTCAGCTAAGTCTCTTTAAATTGTTATTAGATTTCTGGGCTAAGTATCAATGAATATAAAAAGAGATATAATGAATAAAGAATTCCTTGTCTGTTGGTTTGTTTACAACATTGTAATTCTTTCTGTTTTAGTTGAGTTTAATTTAGTTTTCTCAGAAAAGGCAGTGTGCTATATTGGGAAAGAGTACTGAATATTCAGGGCATCCAGGCCCAAAAACAGACCTTGATATTTACTAGCAATAGAGTCATGGGAAAAGTATATATCCTCTGTAAGTCTCAACCTCCTCACCTATAAAATATGACTAATGACACTAGAACAATCTATCTCCAAAAATTCTTATGAGAAGAACTCTTTATAAACTTTAATGCACCTATAGATGTGCTATTAAATTCGTCTCAGTCTTCTTTTGTTCTGTCCCTCCATGAATCAGTGACAAGTGTCTCTACCTTGGTACACGAGAGAAGATTTCCAAACCTTCGTATATGACTTTTCAATTCTAGTTACAATAAGCCAGTTGAAGAAGTGGCAAATGAACAAAAAAAATAGTTCTGTGTATAGGATAAATGTCTTTAAATATTAAAAGATTGGAAGGGAGACAGAACCAAAATAACTGAGTAACAGAAAATCACTTGAAATCTCTCAAATTCCCCTTTTAACAACTTTTAAACAAAAGTTAAAAGTCAAGAAAGAAGCTGGAAAATAAATCAAGAAATAAGCTGGAAAAATAATAACAAAAAAGAAGTCTAATATAGAGTTACTATAAATATGGGAAAGATTAAGACAAAATCCTAAAAGAAGACAATGAAATCAAAGCAGCTACATGCAAAACTTCAAAGAATATTTTTTAAATGGACATAAGGAGGCAGCTAAGTAGTTCTGTGGATTGAGAGCCAGGTCTAGAGATGAGAGGTTCTGGGTTCAAACCTGTCCTCAGACACTTCCTAGCTGTGTGACCCTGGGCAAGTCACTTAACCCCCATTGCTTAGCTCTTACCACTCTTCTGCCTTAGGACAAATACACAGTATTAATTCCAAGATGAAAGGTAAGGGTTATAAAAAATGGAAGTAAGCCCAAAAGAATTCCTAGAAAACTTAAAATTAATTTTAAAAATCCAATAATAAATGTAGAGAAGAAATGGGAAAAGAAATGTGATACATGAAAAAAGTCAATAGCTATATAAAGTAGGTAGAGACATTTTGAAGAAAAAAAGATTATAAAAAAAGAACTGACCAAATTGTAAAAGAAGAACAAAATCCATGGAAAAGAAGATTTCCTTTAAAAAAAAGAATTGTCCAAATAGATACAGAATTACCAAAATTCACCAAAGTAAAATCTTCTTAAAATGCAAAAATGACCAAATTGAAAAAAGAATATAAAAGTTGCCTGAAGAAAATGAATCCTTAAGAATTAGAAACAGGCAAGTGGAAGCCAATAAAAGGGCAAGTGAAAGCCAATGACTCCATTGTAATAGGTATAGGCTTTAAAAGTAGTAAAGCAGACTTAGGAGATAGACTAAGGGAGAAAGCCAGGGACATTCTAAATGGAATGAAGAGGAAAAAACTGTTTTGCCCTTGAGGACTCTGGTCAAGCTGGGAAAGGGAGAGGGTGTGGATGCCTTTACCTGCCCAGTGAGGAGCTCAAGGAGTGTGGAGTTACCATTGAGTAGGAAGACCTGCCAGGGAATATCAAGTGAGCAAGAAGATCTAGCTGGGGTGGTGGACATCCTAGTCTTAGACAAGCTCCTTGATTAGCATTTCCTAGATTTACCTTTCTGTGGACCTATTTCCTGTGCCATCAAAAGGAGCTGACATGGACATGGCTTTGTGAGAGAATAATTTTTCCCTTCTAGTCTTTAATAGTCTGATTTGCATAGTGTAGGCTTTAACCCATTCTCCCAGCCCCTGTGTGATCCCTAGTGATTAGATTCAGTGTGACATTTCCCCATTATCCCTGACCCTCAGTTATTATTAAAACCCTGTGTTTATAATTCTTTTGTCTTTGTACTACCCTGTTACTTGCTGGTTTCACGGACTCCCTGGCTAGGTGGAGCAGTGTGACAGTTAATGCCCCACAGTCACTCCTGTCAACTGCCATTTCCCAAACCATCAAATGCAATTTCCCCAGCTTGTTAAGTCTTCATCTATTGTCCATTCCTGTCTCCTACTCACCCTTCTGAACCCAGAAAAATATTTAATTTAACCCCCAGTTTTTACCATAAGACCATGAAATATCAAGAAATGGTAAAACAAAATCAAAAGAAAAAATGGGGAAGAAGTGAGATATCTCATTGGAAAAACATTCACTTGGAAAGTAAATCAAAAAGTGATGTAAGAATTTTTTGATGATCTGAATGTCAGGATAAAAATGTGCATGCAACTTATATTTCAAAAAATTATCAAGATCTGCCATTAAATCCAATAAGCAGAGGATAAAATATAAATTGAAAGAATCTATTGATCACCTAGTCCATAGATTAAATAGAAAATATTGCAAGCAGCCAGAAAGAAGCAAATCAAATATCGTGGAACCACAATCAGGATAACAAAAAATTTTCTTCTACATTAAAGCATCTGAGGGCTTACAATATATTATACAAGAAAAATGAGGTAGGATTATAATCAAAAATAAACTACCCATAAAAACTGAGTGTAATTATTTAGGTTAAAAAGGATATTTAATGAAATAGAAGATTTCTTGCATTCCTCATTAAAAAAATATGAAAAGAAAATTTAGCTTTCAAAAGTAAGACTTGAGATCCAGGTTAAGATGGTGGCAGAGTAAAAAGCAGTGGCTTAACCTTTCCTAACCAAAACATATAGGACTCCTCAGGGGGACTTAAAAACAAATCTAGACAAATGGAGGGACCCCACAACAGGGCACAGTGTGAAAGGTACATGGAATCGGGGCATTTCCATGCTATAAAGGGGTGAAACAGCTCTCACTAAATCGTGGGCTGAGCAACCCCCTGCCCCCCCACACCACCTACAGTGCCAAAGCCAGCTCAAAAGAAGTAGAGAAAGTTTGGGGCACCCATTGAGTCATTGGCAGCTCCAGGGCTTGCTCTTGAGAGCAGCAAGACTTAAGACCCCAAAAGGCTAAAGAACGTGCACAAACTTTGAGCACAGACACTGAGAGCAGGCATAGGTGGAGGCAGATGCAGGTGCGAGCAAAGGCTCTGAAACCTTGAGGGGGGAACCAGTGCAGACGGGTATACAACTGTGGAAGCAGCACCCTGAGACTTGTAAAGGACCTTCCAGCATAGGATCAAGCTAGGGGGACCACCAGGAGGCTTGACCTTGAGAACAATCAGACCTGAGACCTCAGGAGCCTAAAGAGCACAGACAGACCCTGAGTGTGAGGATAAAAACTGACAAGATGCTGGGCTAAAAATGGTAACCCAGAATCAGAAAGCCCAGAAGAGAAGGATTAACAAGAAGAAGAAGAAATATTTAACACTCAACAACTTTTACACAGAGAAAATCCAGACAACAGAGCAAACAGAAGAAGAAAACAAACAAGTAATCATAACTGAACCCTCCCAAAATAATGAAAACTGGTCACAAGCTCTTGAAGAGTTCAAATCTGAGATGACGAGAAAGTTGGAAAAGATTTGGCTAGAGAAATGGGAAATAGCTCAAAAGGAAATCAGGCAAGAAAATAACAGTTTAAAAGGCAGAATTTTGCAATTGGAAAGTGAGGCTCAGAAATCAAATGAACTGATGAGCAAATTGAACACCAGAAACGACCTGATTGAAAAGGAAAACCAAAAGATTATAGCCGAAAACCAGTCCCTAAAGTCTAGAATTGAGCAATTAGAAGCTACTGATCTCTCAAGACAGCAAGAACAAAAAAAACAAAGTCAAAAGAGTGATAAAATAGAAGGAAACATGAAATATCTCAATGAGAAAGTGACAGACCAAGAAAACCGGTCTAGATGAGACAATCTGAGAATCATTGGTCTTCCTGAAAAAGCAGAAATTAATAGAAATTTGGACTCCATACTAAAAGAAAATATTCAGCAAAATTGCCCTGAAGTTCTACAACAAGAGGGCAATATAGACATTGAAAGGATGCATAGATCACCCTCTACACTAGACCCAGAAAAGACAATCCCCAGGAATATAGTAGCCAAATACAAGAGCTTCCAAGTAAAAGAAAAAATTTTACATGAAGCCAGAAAGAGACAATTAAGATACCAAGGAGCACCAATCAGGATCACACAGGATCTGGCAGCCTCCACACTAAAAGACCACAAGGCTTGGAATATGATATTCAGAAAGGCAAGAGAACTGGGTCTTCAACCACAGATCAACTACTCATCAAAACGGAATATATACTTCCAGGGGAAAGTATGGGCTTTCAGCAAGATAGAAGATTTCTAAGCATTTGCACAGAAAAGTCCAGGACTAAATGGAAAGTTTGATATCCAACCACAAAAATCAAGAGAAACATGAAAAGGTAAATAAGAAACAAAGGGGAAAGAAAAAAAAACTTATATTTTTTTTTAAATTTGCCTCTTTAAGGGCTTCAATAAGATCTAATTATCTGTATTCCTATGTGGAGAAATGCTATGTATGATTCTCTGTAGTGAACTCTATTCACTATTATAGTATTCACTATTATAGCAATCAGAAGAATAATTTATAGAGAGAGGGTGGAATACTAAATGGTCTAAGAAGAAATGGGGAGTTGGAAAGAGAGAGGTGAATAGTAGAGGACACCAAGAGAAACTTGAATGAATAAGAAAAATAGGATATTCTATTACACACAAAGAGGGCATGGGAAGGGAAGGGGGAAAATACTATTATAAGAAGGAGAGGAAGAGAGCATTAAGAGGTAATATTTAAACCTTACTCTCAGTGTAATCAACTCAGAGGGGGAAGAGTAGCTATGTTATCCATTGGGATATAAAACTCTATCTAACCCTACTGAGAAAGTCAGAAAGGATAAACCAAGGGGAGCAGGGGAGTTGGGAGGTCAAAAAAGGGAGAGGAGAAGGGTGAGGGAATTCATTAGGTCTTTAAAAATAAAAATAGGGGAATAATAAGGGAGGGGGTAGAAAGGGAAGTTAATCAAGGGAGGGGATAAGGGTTACCAGCTTAAAGCAAACCACTGGTTTAAAAGGAAATAGTGTAAGAAGAAGAGGTAGAACTAGGGGAGGATACAAAAATGTCAGTGAATGCACAACTGATAATTATAACTCTGAATGTGAATGGGATGAAGTCACCCATAAAACAGAAGCAAATAGCAGAGTGGATTAGAAACCAAAATCCTACCATATGTTGTCTACAAGAAACACATATGAGGCAGGAGGGCATAAACAAGTTTAAGGTTAAGTGCTTGAGCAAAATCTTTTCGGCATCAAATGAGAAAAAGAAGGCAGGAGTGGCGATTATGATTTCTAACAAAGCCAAAGTAAAAAGAGATATGATTAAGAAAGACAGGGAAAGTCATTACATCCTGATTAAACGCAGTATAGACAATGAGGAAATTACAGTGCTCAATATGTATGCACCAAGTGGCATAGCATCCAAATTCATAAAGGAGAAACTGGCAGAGATCAAGAAGGAAATAGATAGTAAAACCATACTAGTGGGAGATCTAAATATTCCTCTTTTAGGTCTAGATAAATCAAACCAAAAAATAAATAAGAAAGAGGTAAGAGAGGTGAATGAATTCGTAGAAAATTTAGATTTTATTGATATGTGGAGAAAAATAAATAGGGACAAAAAGGAATACACCTTCTTTTCAGCTGCACATGGTACATTCACAAAGACTGGCCATGTAATAGGGCATAGAAACGTTGCAAACAAATGCAAAAGAGGAAAAATACTAAATGTAAGCTTCTCAGATCATAATACAATAAAAATAATAATTAGTCAGGGCACCTGGAAAGTCAAATCAAAAACTAATTGGAAATTAAATAATATGATTCCCCAAAACCAGTTAGTCAAAGAAGAAATCATAGAAACAATCAACAATTTCATTGAAGAGAATGACAATGATAAGACAACCTACCAAACTGTGGGATACAGCCAAGGCAGTACTCAGGGGGAAATTTATATCCTTGAGTGCATATATTAACAAATTAGGGAGGGCAGAGATTAGTGAATTGGGCATGCAACTTAAAAAACTAGAAAGTGAGCAAATTAAAAATACACAGATGAAAACTAAATTAGAAATACTAAAAATCAAGGGAGAAATTAATAAAATCGAAAGTAAAAGAACTATTGAATTAATAAATAAGACTAGAAGCTGGTATTTTGACAAAACAGATAAAATAGACAAAGTACTGGTCAATCTAATAAAAGAAAGGAAAGAAGAAAACCAAATTGACAGTATCAAAGATGAAAAAGGAGATCTCACCTCTAATGAAGGGGAAGAAGCTTGTAGAAATAATCAACAACTTTAGCAGAGTTGCAGGATACAAAATAAATGCACATAAATCATCAGCATTTCTTTATATTTCCAACACATCACAGCAGCATGAGGTAGAAAGAGAAATACCATTTAAAATCACCCTAGACAATATAAAATACTTGGGAATCTATCTACCAAAACAAACACAGCTATTATACGAAAACAACTACAAAACACTTTCCAAACAAATAAAACTGGATCTCAATAATTGGAAAGCCATTGATTGCTCATTGGTAGGAGGAGCAAACATGATAAAAATGACCATTCTATCCAAATTAATTCACCTATTTAGTGCCATACCTATCAAACTATCAAAAAACTTCTTTCCTGAATTAGGAAAAGCTATAACGAATTTCATTTGGAATAACAAATGATCAAGAATATCACGGGAAATAATGAAAAAAAAAATGTGAAGGAAGGGGGCCTGGCAGTACCAGATATTAAACTATACTATAAAGCAGCAGTAATCAAAATAATATGGTACTGGCTAAGAGATAGAAGGGGGGGATCAGTGGAATAGACTTGGGGTTAATGATGTCAGCAAGAAAGTGTAAGATAAACACAAAGAGCCCAACTTTTGGGACACAAATCCACTATTTGACAAAAACTGCTGGGAAATTTGGAGAACAATATGGGAGAGGTTAGGTTTAGTTCAACATCTCACACCCTACACCAAGATAAATTCAGAATATCTGAATGACTTGAATATAAAGAGGGAAGCTATAAATAAGTTAACACAGAATAGTATACTTGCCAGATCTCTGGGAAATGAAAGATTTTAAAACCAAGCAAGAGTTAGAGAATATTATACAATGTAAAATAAGTTGTTTTGATTATATTAAACTAAAAAGCTTTTATACAAACAAAAACAATGCAGCCAAAATTAGAAGGGAAATAAGAAATTGGGAAAAAGTCTTTATAACAAAAAACTCTGACAGGGGTCTAATCACTCAACTATACAAGGAGTTAAATCAATTGTATAAAAAATTAAGCCATTCCCCAATTGATAAATGGGCAAGAGACATGAATAGACAATTTTCAGGTAAAGAAATCAAAAGTATCAATAAGCACATGAGAAAATGTTCTAAATCTCTAATAATTAGAGAAATGCAAATCAAAACATCTCTGAGGTATCACCTCACACCTAGCAGATTGGCTAAAATGAAAGAAGGGGAGAGTAATGAATGCTTGAGGTGATGTGGCAAAATTGGGACATTGATGTATTTCTGGTGGATTTGTGAACTGATCCAACCATTCTGGCTGGCAATTTGGAACTATGCTCAAAGGGCTATAAAAGAATGCCTGCCCTTTGATCCAGCCATACCATTGTTGGGTTTGTATCCCAAAGAGATCATAGATGAACAGACTTGTATGAAAATATTTATAGCTGAGCTTTTTGTGGTGGCAAAGAACTGGAAAAGGAAGGTATGTCCTTCAATTGGGGAATGGCTGAACAAATTGTGGTATATACTGGTGATGGAATACTATTGTGCTCAAAGGAATAATACACTGGAGGAATTCCATGTGAACTGGAAAGACCTCCAGGAATTGATGCAGAGTGAAAGGAGCAGAGCCGAAAGAACACTGTACACAGAGACTGATATACTATGGTAAAATCGAATGTAATGGACTTCTGTACCAGCAGCAATGCAATGACACAGGACAGTTCTGAGGGATTTATGGTAAAGAACCCTACTCACATTCAGAGGAAGAACTGCAGGAGAGGAAACATATAAGAAAAATAACTGCTTCAACACATGGGTTGAGGTGGACATGATTGGGGATGTAGACTTGAAACTACCACACCAATGCAACTAACAACAATTTGGAAATAGATCTTGATTAATGACACATATTAAAACCAGTGGAAATGTGCATTGGCTCTGGGTGGGGGTAATCCGAGGGGTGAAGGGGAAATTAGGAGCATGAATCACGTAACCATGTTAAAAATGAATATTAATAAATGGTTAAAAAAAAGTAAGTCTTGAGAGAAGGATAAAAAGGTAAACATGAAAGTGAAATCATAAGGGATTCAATCTGGATAAAGAACTTACATTTCAATGTGGGAAGATGTTATATTCCATTCATAAGGACTTTGTCATTATTAGGGCAGTTAGAAGTATTAATAGACAGAGAGTGAATTGATTACCCAAGGATGATTTTAAAAAACATAATATTAAAGATTGACAAAGAGGGAGATGAAGTTAGAGAAAGGTGAAGGGAGCAAAAAAATGGGGAAGTGTGGAAATTATACCACACAAAAGAAGGATAAAAGAAAAAAATTATAATTAAGGGGACAATAGGTTATGATGGACAAAGCTTGAATATTATTGAGGTAATCAATGATAAAGAAAATTAATTAGTATGCTAGTGATTTGAGTGGATAAACTCTACTTAGAAAGATTTTGTAGGAGCAGACTTGGCAGGATATGCCAACTGATTGGATATGGTGGAATGGGGGAAAGAAAGTCAAAGTTAATTGGAGTTTCAGAACTGAGTAATTAAAAGTTGGTGGTACCCTTCTCAGAAATGGGGTAATTTGATAGAAGTATGTGTATGGAGGGAAAGATAATGAGTTCTATTATGGAGATAATTACTTTGAGATACTGGAAGCCATAGATAGAGAGAAGATAATTGTATACTTTGGAGTTGAGGAGATCACTGCAAAAAAAAGTTTATAGTAAGAAAAGAAAAGATGACCTAAAACAGAACCTATGAAATATCACACATATGAGGTAGGATAAGGATGATGATTTGTAAAAGAAAACCAAGGAGAGGGTAGTCAGACAAATAGGGAAAAAAAAGCAAGGGAGATAAATATTACAAAAATTCAGAGAGGAGAAGATATAGATGATGATATGTTATTATAAATAATAATAAAATGCTAAAAATAAGTTAAAAATATAAGAACTAAGAAAAGACACTGACTTTCACAGTTAAATGATTATAAATAATGAAGGGAAAGTTTTATTATACGTTTCGATGTATCTGTACACCAACCTTCCTGCCCTAAAACCTCTCCTATAATCTCATTATTAAACATTATCTTTTCCCCATGATAGGCTCTGAAGGTTGTTGATTTTAAAGTGGTAATATACTTACAATGCATAGTTCATGGACTCTAGTAGTAATTTCTTATAGTTACAAAGAAAAAAAAGGCTGACATATTTTACAAAATAGAAATTGTTTCTGTGCTCTGCTCAATCAAAATCAGCATGTGAATTAACTTTTTTTAAACTTAATTCTTTCTCTTTGTAGATGAAAATGTCAATAATCAAGAAATCAAGCCAGCACTAAACTTTAATGAAATACATTGTAAAATCAAATGCTATTTGGAAGCCATATACCACACACTGATAACAAGGTTTTCTAAATGTTCCTATTCATTGATAACAATGCCTCGCTGCCCCAAACTCAAATATAATGCATTCTCAATAAAACCCAGAGCAACTTGACAGAAATTATCGTGTGCCCAAAAAAATAAAGTGTATTTAAAATGCATATTTGTAATTATATAACTGGACCCATATAATCAATTGAGTGAATGCATTGGTGGATTCTTTCTATTTCTATTTTATCTTCTGGTTCTAAGATATTCTTGAAATAATGTATCTAGGCTCTTTTTTTTAAAAAAATCATGTCTTTCTGACATTTTGCAACCCATGTTCCTTCTGTTCCTCTACTCCTTCTCCCTCCCCAAGAAGGCAGGAAATATGGTATGTTATAAATATATGTTATCATATTTCCATGTTTGTTATGTTGTAAAAGAAGACATGTATTACCTACACTAGAGAAAAGTTGATGGAGGAAATAAAGTAAAAAATTTTCCTTTTGCATTTAGTCTATTCCTTCTATAGAAGTGGATATCCTTTTTTTTTGTCATCAGTCTCTTGGAGTTGGCTTGGATCCATACCTTATTGATAATTGTTAAGTCATTCACAACTGATCATCATACATTATTGTTGTTTTGTGATCATCTTGTTTTTCATTTTTTATGGCAAAATAGATTCCATTATAAGCATATATACCACAACTTGTTCTGCCATTCCCCCATTGATGAACATTCCTTTATAATTCTTTGCCATCCCAAACAGAGCTATTATAAATATTTTTAAACAGGGTGGTTCTTTCCCCTTATCTTTAATCTCTTTGGGATACTAATATTAGTATAATTATAGTAGTAATATTGCTGGGTCAAAAGGTATGCACATTTTTATGGTCCTTTGTATGTATTTACAGATTTCTCTCCAGAAAGTTTTTATTACTTCATAGCTCCAATAGCAGTATATTGTTGTCTCAAACTTTTCCATACCCCCTCCCTAATTTATCATTTTCCTTTTTTTCATATTAACAAAAGAGTTGATATTTAAGCCTCTTGTGAGCTCATTTGAAATGATTTACACTTAAGGTGACTTAATCCCTTCTGAAAAAAAACCTACAATATTTTAAAGATGTTCTTTTATACAGTAGATTTTTGTGTACTTGTCCATGCCATTTGCCTAATTCTCTTTTCTAAGGCTTAATTTTCTTCATTACTTTTATGTCTCTTTTACCAAGCTATTGATTCTTAAAAGAGAATTTTCTTGTATCACTAACATTTCTTTTCCCAGTTTTACCTCTACCTCTCTTATTTGACTTTTAAAATCCTCTTTTGAATTCTTCCTGAAATTATATTTGAGCTTTGCATTCAATTCACATATTTCTTTGCAGCTTTGCATGATATTGTTTTGACTTTTGTCTTCTTAGTTTTTGTCTTGATCTTCCATATGATCATAATAATATTCGATAGGCAGGTTCTTTTGCTGTTGTTTTTTGCTCATTTTTTCCAGACTTTTTTTTATTTTAAACTTTATGTTAAATTTCAGCTCTGTTCCTTTATGGAAGGGTCACTGTCCCATTCTTTGGGTTTTTCATGTTACTGTTTTCAGAGCTAGTTCAGGAAGTCTGTACATTTTTGGTCTTTCCAAGATGGTAGGATCCAAGGACAAGTGTAATCACTGTTCTCTGGGCCCATGCTTTTGATTTTGAGTATTGACAAGCACTATTTTCTGCCCTGGACTTATTATGACCAGGGCTTCTGTTCACTTTAGTTACAAGAGCCACTGGCCTAGGACACCTCTTTGATCTGGAAGTTTGGTCAACATTATAACAGGGTCTTGCAATCAGTGCTGGCAAATTGACTCCTATTATCTCCATCTGACCAGTTTTTTCATCCCCTTAACACCTGTGGGCTGAGTGCTCCTGAAGCCGGTCCTGCTGTAACTATCCCTAAGCCTGTTTGTTTCTGACTTGTAGGGGTCAACCTGGGTTCTACTGTTCTTTAGGCCTGGTAAGACAAAACTTTCCTGCTGTGCCCTTAAGTTGCCTTGGGCTAGGAAATTGTTTCACCTCACTCTTTTGTTGCTTCTGCCATTCTAGAATTTGACTTGAGGCATTATTTTAAAGTTGAGGAATTTCAGATAGTTGTGATGAAATCCTGCCTTAAGTTTCCCATCTTATTTCTTCCTCTATCAGACAATTTGTAATTCATTCAAATAAAGACTTTTAAATGTCCATCAGATAAAAGTGACCCTATTACAATGCCTTCTAGGAAGAATTAGATAATTTCTTTTGCTGTGCAAGTCACTGATAATAGATTCAAGCCAAAATCATCTACTTTGTATTATCTATACATGTATCCTTTCTGAATTACTCAATTCTGAAATCATACATTGTGTTGTGAAGTCAATCCAAATGACAATAAACTGTCATATTTTTTTATCTCATTTTCTCAGTTTCCTACCAGTTTTCTTTCTCATCACTGTTCTTCTGAACCATAGAATATTTTTTTTCATGGAAAATGATATCCTACTCCTAAAACAAACAAGGTGTTCTTGTTCTTTGTTATTCAGTGAAATTCAGAATGCTATTTTCCCCACATTTCCTCAGGTTTTCTTTAGGCAGGTTACTTGGCTTCTTTGAAATTCTTTCAAAACTTATATGATGAAAGCAGTCATTTATCACATGCTTGTCATAAAAGATAATAGTGAAAATTAATCAGAAGAATAAATACCAGGCAACTTTGAAAATTACAAAGGGCTAGATAACATATAAGGTTAGTTGCCACATTAAAAAAAGTCATTCCCTTTACTTAATCAACAAAGAAAATAATTGAGATAATGAATAGCATAGTAGTGGGACTTTAAGTACATCCATAGAGGGCCAGAGCCAAGATGTGGAGAAGGTACAGATCCTCATCTGATCTCTATTTAATTACTCTCCAGAATAGTACAATATAATGCCTTCTAAGAAATTCTGGAACAGTAATGCCCACAAAAAGACAAGGTGAAATAATATTCCAGCAAAAAACAACTTAGAGGGGCAGCTGGGTAGCTCAGTGGATTGAGAGTCAGGCCTAGAGATGGGAGGTCCTAGGTTCAAATCCGGCCTCAGACACTTCCCAGCTGTGCAACCCTGGGCAAGTTACTTGACCCCAATTGCCCACCCTTACCACTCTTCCACCTAGGAGACAATACACAGAAGTTAAGGGTTTAATAATTAAAATAAAATAAAAAAGTAAATAATTTGGTAAAGTAGGAACAAAAAATACTAAGGAAATCAATACCTTAGAAAACAGAGTAGTCCAATTGGTAAAATGAGGCACACAAATCCAATGAAGAGAAGTACTTCTTAAAAAGCAGAATTTATCAATTGGAAAAAGATACACAAAAATGCACTGAAGAGATGAACTCCTTGAAAGGCAGAACTGACCCTATGGAAAAAGAGGTACAAAAATTCCCCAAGGAAAAGAATTTTTTACAAAGTAAAATTGGCTAAATGTAGAAGGTGATACAAAAGCTCATTCAAGAAAAATCATGCCTAAAAATTAGAGTTGGGCAAATGGAAGCTAATGACTCCATGAAACATCAAGAAGCAAGCAAAGTTAAAACTGAAAAAGAAAATAGAAGAAAATATGAAATTTCTCATGGGAAAAATAAATAATAGAAAATAAATCCAGGAGAGATAAACTAAGTATTATTGGACTACTTGAAAGCCATGATAAAAAAAATGATTGATACATTACCTTTCAAGAAATCATCAATGAAAACTGCCCTGATATTCTAGAACCAGAGTAGAAAATAGAAATTGAATTAATCCATTGATCAGATCCTGAAAGAGATTCCAAAATGATGACTCCCAGGAATACTATAACTAAAATCCAGACCTCCCAGGTCAAGGAGAAAATATATTATGCAGCCTGAAAGAAACTATTCAAATATCTTGAAGTCACAATTCAGATAAGAGAATATTTAGCAGCTTCTACATAAAGGATTAGAGGGTATGGGATATGATATTCCACAGGGCAAAGGAGATAGGACTTCAACCAACAATCACCTATTTAGCAAAACTGAGCATAATCCTTCAGGGGAAAAAATGGGTATTTAATTAAATAAAGGACTTCCAAACTTTTCTGATCAAAAAACCAAAACAGAATGGAAAATCTGGCTCTCAAATATTTAACTCAAGAGAAGCATAAGCAAAAAGGTAAAGACAAAAGAAAAATAAATAAATAAAAATAAATAAAAATTGAAAATTAAAAATAAATAAAGATTTTAAATAAGATTAAACTATGGATGATTTAAAGTTAAATTAAATTAAGGCACAAGAAAGAAGAATGCATTGGGAGAAGTGGGAAGAGAAAATAAAATGAACTAAACTGTTGTACATAAAAGAGGTATGAAAAAGTTCTTGTAGTGGAGCAAAAGATGGGGGAGATGAAGAATGGAGCACCTGATATTATTCTTCAAGACTGGATCAATGAGAGAAGAACATACACAATCAGTCGGTTATAGAGAAAGCTATCTTACCCTTTAGGAAAATAAGAGGAGAAGGCAAGGGGAAGTGGATGAGAGAAAAAGAGGGCAAATTGGGTGAGGTGGAGGTCAGAACATAAACAGGGACAAATAGGATGGCGAGTAATACACAGTTATCATAATGTTGCAAAAAAATATTTCCAAGTCCCTTTAATAAAGGTCTCATTTCTCAAATACATATAAAAATTGGTTTAATATATAAGAATACATTCCCCATTCAAATCTGGCCTCAGACACTTCCCAGCTGTGTGACCCTGGGCAAGTCACTTGACCCCCATTGCCCACTCTTACCACTCTTCCACCTAGGAGCCAATACACAGAAGTTAAGGATTTAAAAAAAAAAAAAGAAAAAAAAAGAATACATTCCCAATTCATAAGTGGCCAAAGGATATGAATAGGCTGTTCTCAGATAAAATAATTAAAGCTCTCTATAGTCATGGAAAAATTGCTCAAAATCAATATTAATTAGAAAAATGCAAATTAAAACAACTCTAAGGTACATCCTGATACCTATCAAATTGGCTGTTATGACAGAAAAGGAAAATGACATAACTTGGAGGTTATATAAGAAAGCTGAGAAATTAATGAATTTTTTTTATTTTTTATTACATTTTTATTAATTTTTTTATTTTTATTAATTAAGAAATTAATAAACAAGGGTTGGGGGAGCTATAAACTGATTCAACCATTCAACCATTCGACCATTATGGAAAACAATTTGGACCCACGCCCCAAAGTACAGACCCTTTGATCAAGCATACCATTATTAGTTTTGTATTCCAAAGGAATAACAAAAAGGGAAAGGACCCACATGTGCAAAAATTTATGTATGTACTTTTAAATATATATGTATATATATTTCAAACTATATTTCTACCTTTAAGTAAATATTACTTCTAATCACATTTATTAAATGTGAGTTTATAAAACTAGACTTTCAGATAATATGTATATTTTGTAGATATTTTGCTTATATTTTTTCATCCTTCTTTCATCTTTTTATTTTCATGTAAAAATGATAATCATTTTTTAATTTCATGTTTAGTATATATGCACATATGTTTGTGGTATATATATGCACACATGTTTGTGGTATATATATGCATATATAATTACAAATTTAATCCTAGATCAATAATAAATAAATAAATAAATAAATAAATAAATAAATAAATAAATAAATAAATGAAAAGTATTTCTTTGGAGGTCTAGACAAAATAATGATAAGTCGTTTGGAGGAAAAACATGTTTAAAGTCTTAAAAAAGTGAAAAGAATAAAGGAATATTACCAGTTGTAGATCTCAGAATATATGACAAAGTAAATAATCAACATAATTATTTGATAGTGATAAAGTGGCTTAATTTTTTAATAGGACACAAGAGGAATGAACTATCTTAGTGAGCTTCAAAAACAATGAACTCAACAATTCATTATAAGGAAAAGAAATGTATTTCTCTTTCACCATCTTGGTTTTTTTTTAAGAGGATGGTTATTAGGATATTGAGATATTTGTGTTACAAAGTTAACACCTGTTTTCACTTTACAGTGTTTGAATATATTTCCTTGATTGAATCAAAAGGGATATTGTTGGGCAATAATCAGCCACAGTTGGCAAGTAGTACTCTTAAAAGACTGAATTTTTTTTCTCTCTCTAGTCAAATAAAATAGAAAATAACAGTTTAAAAATCCCTTTTCCTCTTGGAAAAGGAAGAAGAGTTCATCTCTTACACAGCATTGTTGGCAATGACTTGTAGCAGGGAGCTACTTACTGAAAAGTAGACCACCCATCCATCTGTTGAACAGTTAGTTTTAGAGTGTTTGAGGCACAGATGAGAAAGCAGAGACATACACTCCAGGAAGACATGGATACAGAAGGCAGTCACTCGAGGCTAGAAGCATCCTCTGAAGCATGAACATCTGGCAATAGAAAAGGGAGTCAGTTATAGATTCAACAGAGACCTACCCCTGACAATCAAAAGCTGCTATATGGCAAAGAGTGGATGCTATGAACCTAGCAGATTGTGCTTCTCTGCAAAATTACTGCACTCAGAAGGGAAGCTTTGTGAGGACTGCTTAAGAGGAGAAATAAATCTCTAACCTTACATTTCCAAAGAAGTGAGTACTTTTGGCAACATGTTACCTATATGGATGCCTCACTACCACCGTACTTAAAATTTGTAGACATTCTTCTCACAGACACTATATTTGTGGGAAGTTTTGTTTTGTTTTGTTTTTGTTTATTTTTTTTTTGCATGAAATCTTTCTGATAAAAGCCTTCTATCCAAAATACACAAGGAATTGTTACAGAGAGAAAATTAAAGAACCATTCTCAGGACATAAATGGTAAAAGAATGTTAAGAAACAGGTCTTAGAAGTATGTTACACTCTTAATAGCTATGCAAAATCTTTCTCCAAATCACTAATTGTAAAAGAAATAAAATTAAAACTCTGAGATTCCATCTCAAATCCAGCAAATTGAAAAATATTGGGAAAAAATATAGACTGTGTTTCTAGGGCTGTGAAAAGAAAAGCACACCCATACTTAGAGATATAAATTTGAAATCACTATAGAAAAGAGTTCAGAACTGTGGTTTTAAAAGTGATTAAAATGTGACTATTTGAGGGAGAGATGCCATAGCTAAGAATATATGTTTAGGCTATAAGGTAAATTAAAGTCCCATGTGTACCAAAGTTTCAGTTGCAACAATTTGGTGGTAGGAAAAAAAATGGAAACAAAATAGGCTTAGGCACTACCCCCTTTGCTTGAATAATATCTAAACAAATTAGGTACATGAAGATGATCAGAAATCATAAGTATGATAAATTTAGATGAACATGAAACAACAAAACGTGATGAAAAATGAAGTAAGTAAAAGCAGAAAAAAATAATAGAAATATATCCAGTGGCCAAAAATGATGAAAATAGAAACAGAGAGCAAAACTGAATTATAGTGGCCAAGCTGAGCTTCAGGAAAGAGATGAGAAAGTGTACCTTCTTCCCTTCACTGAAGAGATGGGGTGGACTCTGAATATGAGTTTGCACATGTTACATAGAGGGTGAATATGTTGGTTAATTTTTTTCTGATTGTTTTTTCTTTTAAAATTCTATTATAAGGAAATTATATTATTATAGGGGAAGAGGAAAGAATATTGAAAATTAATGTGATTTTATAAGAAAACATCAATTTTACACACAGACATGCATATGAATATAGGAAATAGACATATAGATATGTGTGGGAATACAATAGGGATATATAAATAATTATATATACACAAAATCTATTATATATACATACATATATATGCATATGTGTAAACCTATAAATATAAATGTATACACATATTCCATACTAATATTGTATACATGTGCATAATTGATTTGGGAGTGACCTCCTTTTAATAAAGTTGTGTTCTATAAAACATAGTCACATACTGCCATCTGGAATTTCCATTCTATAGTGAACAAACTGCCATTTGTATTGGAATTTTTTTATCTACACTAATTCCATTAACTATCTCTCACTGAAGGCTGGCTTCATTTTGATGAGGCTAATTGATTAGATTTTTTTCTCTACCACTGACTGGATATTTACGTATATTCCATGTTCCTAAAGGAGTTGAAATATTCCATGCTCCTCATTTCAGACTTAACCACTGTGAGACTGTCAGACTTTTATCACAATTATTTAGCAACACTTCTTCTGAAATCCCCAGTAACAAAAATTTCCTACCTAAACCAGATTATGGTGGCTAATGTATACCTCCTGTCCCATCAATTCTCCCTCCTTTTTCAAGTAATTTAGAACCTGAATCTCTGTCTTCCTGTCTTCTCCAATTCTTGTCTTGTACTAGGGAGTCTTCAACACTCATGTTAATAGTCTCAAACTCCCTAATATCCAAATTACACTTTTCTTGCTTATTATACCAAAATAACTTACACATTTTGATCTAATTTTGGTATAAGATATGAGATACTAATCTCTAATTAGACTCTGCCAAATTGTTTTCTAGTTTTCCCCAACAATTTTTGTCAAATAGTAAATTCTTTTGACAAAATCTTAGATCTTTGGGTTTATCAAACACTAGATTACTGTCATTTATTACTGCTTTGTGTACCTAATCTATTACACTGACCTACCACTCTATTTTTTTAGCTGGTACTCAATCATTTTGATGAATATAGCTTTTTTTTTTTTTTTGGTTTTTTTAAACCCTTAACTTCTGTGTATTAGCTCATAGGTGGAAGAGTGGTAAGGGTGGGCAACGGGGGTCAAGTGACTTGCCCAGGGTCACACAGCTGGGAAGTGTCTGAGGCCGGATTTGAACCTAGGACCTCCCGTCTCTAGGCCTGGCTCTCAATCCACTGAGCTACCCAGCTGCCCTGAATATAGCTTTTTAATATAGTTTGAGATGTCCTAGGTCAACTACCTTCACATTTTTTAATTGATTCCATTGAGAGTCTTGACCTTTTTTCTTCCAGATGAATTTAATTTTTCCTAGTTTATAAAATATTATTTTGGTAGTTTTGTTGGTATGGCATTAAATAAGTAAAATGATTTAGATAGAATTATTTTAGAGAGAATTATTAAATTGGCTCAGGTTATTCATGAGCAAATAAAGTATAATTGCTTAGATTTGTCTTTATTTGTGTGAAAACTGTTTTACAATTGTATTAATATAGTTCCTAGATTTTTCTTGACATGTAGATTCTCAATTTTTTATATTGTCTGCAATTATTTTAAGTGAAATATCTCTTGTTACTGGAATTTGTTATTGATATATAGAAATATTGATGATTTCTGTGAGTTCATTCTATATGCTATATATTTCCTCAAGTTAATTATTTCAACTATTTTAGTGGATTCTTTAGCTTACTTTAAATATGCCTTCATATTATCTGCAAAGAGTAATAGTTTTGTTTTTTCATTGCCTATTTTAATTCCTTCAATTTCATTTTCTTCTCTTACTGCTTTATCTCTCATTTCTAGTACAATATTGAATAATAGTGGTACTAATGGGAATCTTTGCTTTACCTCTGATCTTACTGGGAATTCTTTTAACTTGTTTTCAGGTGTTAGTCAAGTTATTCAAGGGTCAAGGATTGAGATAAGAGAAATGGAGTTGGCATCCAGAGGGTTTGCAGAGGGAATTTCCTCCCCTCCCTCTCCTGAATGGCCAACCTGGTCCATCCCATTATCTACATAATAAAAGGGTTTTGGTGGAACCCACCTAGGTCTTTTTGGCTCAGAACTTCCTGGAGCAAGGACGAAGATGGACAGAAAATCTTGCAAGGCTGAGCTACACATGGTCAGACAGAGTTAGAGTAAGAAACTTTAAATCTATGCTTATCTATCTTTTCTATTTTGAGTGATTATTAATAAGCTTTATAGAAAATAAGAATGTGGTAGATATTAACTTTAAATATAGCAAGGGTCAAAAGACAGACTTATGGACAAAAGGTCCTCATGCTGATCAATGGAAAAGTTTAATGATTTGGGATACATACTTTATAGAGAAAATTACATAGGCTAAGGGATTAGGTAACCCTTTTGTAGGGAAAATGGTCAGTAATGATTTACAAAATAGAGAAAATGGATATAGATTACCTCAGTGGTTCTAAACATATTTTTCTATAGGATAATAAATCACAGGTAAATATGTAACCATGTAGTCCAAATTCTCAGAGAAAAGTTTGCTTCAGTGGGTAGAACAAGGATAGCCAGTTGTTGTCCAAGTACATCAGGGAGGAGTGCAAAGGAGGGGTTTTGGGGCCTCATGTGAGGAGTGCTTCTGGCCAGACCATGGCTTTGATTTTACTGAGGCCTACTTTCACTACTGGGGGTTACAACTTGTCCCATTACAAATAATATTTGCTAATTATTTTATTTTTTTAAATTAATTTTTATTTTAAATATTTTGTCCTAGTGACATATTTCATGTTTTTTCCCTCTCCCTCAATTCCCCCTAAACCCCCTTAGCCAATGCACAATTCCACTGGGTTTTACACATATCATTGATCAAGACCTAATTCCATATTATTGATAGTTGGACTAGAGTTATCATTTAGTGTCTACATCCCCAATAATATCCCCAACAGCCCATGTGTTCAAGCAGTTGTTTTTCTTCTGTGTTTCTCCTCCCACAGTTCTCTAGCTGAATTTGGCTAGTTTTCTTTCTTATAAATCCGTCAGCCTTGCCCTGGATCCTTGCATTGCTGCTAGTAGAGAAGTCCATTATGTTAGATTGTACCACAGTGTATCAGTCTCTGTGTACAAAGTTCTCCTGGATCTGCTCATTTCACTCTGCATAAATTCCTGGAGGTCATTCCAGTTCACATAGAATTCCTCCAGCTCTTTATTCCTTTGAGTACAATAGTATTCTGTCACCAGCAGATACTACAATTTGTTCAGCCATTCCCCAATTGAAGGACATTCTCTTATTTTCCCATTTTTTGCCATCACAAAGAGTGAGGCTATGAATATTTTTGTACAAGTCTTTTTCCTTATTATTTTCTGGGATATAATCCAAGCAGTGCTATGGCTGGATCAAAAGGCAGATAGTCTTTTAAAGCCCTTTGAGCATAGTTCCAAATTGCCATCCAGAATGATTGGATCAGTTCACAACTCCACCAGCAATGCATTAATGAACCAATTTTGCCACAATCCCTCCAACATTCATTACTCTTTTTTTGTCATTTTAGCCAATCTGCTAGGTGTGAGGTGATACCTCAGAGTTGTTTTGATTTGCATTTCTCTAATTATTAGAAATTTAGAACACTTTCTCATGGCTTGTTGATAGTTTTGATTTCTTTATCTGAGAATTGCTTATTCGTGTCCCTTGCCCATTTATTGATTGGAAGATGGCTTAATTTTTGTGCAATTGATTTGTCTCCTTGTATATTTGAGTGATTAGTCATCTGTCAGAGTTTTTCGTTATAAAGATTTTCCCCCAATTTGTTGTTTCCCTTCTAATTTTGGTAGCATTGGTTTTTTCTGTACAAAAAAGTTTTAGTTTAATGTAGTCAAAATTATTTATTTTACATTTGTGATTTTTTCTAACTCTTGCTTAGTTTTAAAATCTTTCCCTTCCCATATATCTAAGTATACTATTCTGTGCTCACCCAATTTACCTATAGTTTCCTTCTTTATATTCAAGTCATTCACCTATTCTGAGTTTATATTGGTATAGGGTGTGAGATGTTGATCTAGGCCCAATCTCTCCCATATTGTTTTGCAATTTTTTGTCAAATAGTGGGTTTTTGACCCCAAAGCTGGGTTCTTTATAAAGGTTTATCGAAAACTGTCTTTCTGAGGGCACTTACCCCTAGACTATTCCACTAATCTTCCTTTCTGTTTCTTCACCAGTACCATATTGTTTTGATGACTACTTCTTTATAGTACAGTTTTAAGATCTAGTACTGCTAGGCTACATTCCTTCATATTTTTTTCATTATTTCCCTTGATATTCTTGGTCTTTTGTTCTTCTAAATGGACTTTGTTATAGTTTTTTCTAATTCAGTAAAAAAAGTTTTTTGGTAGTTTAATAGGTATAGCACTTAATAGGTAAATTAATTTGGGTAGGATGGTCATTTTTATTATGTTAGCTCATCATACCCGTGAGCAATCAATGTTTTTCCAGTTGTTTAGATCTAGTTTTAATTGGGTGGAAAGAGTTCCATAGTTGTGCTCATAAAATTCCTGTGTTTGTCTTGGCAGATAGATTCCTAAGTATTTTATATTGTTTATGGTGATTTTAAATGGAATTTCTCTTTCTAACTCTTCCTGCTCCAATGTGTTGGAAATATATAGAAATTCTGATGATTTATGTGTGTTTATTTTGTATCCTGCAACTTTGCTAAAGTTATTGATTATTTCCACTAATTTTTTAGTTGATTCTCTGGAATTTTTTTAAGTAGACCATCATATCATCTGCAAAGAGTGAAAGCTTGGTCTCCTCATTGCCTATTTTAATACCTTCAATTTCTTTTTCTTCTCTAATTGCTACTGCTTGTGTTTCCAGTATAATGTTAAATAATAGAGGTGACAATGGGCATCCTTATTTCACACCTGATCTTATTGGGATTGCTTCTATTTTATCCCCATTGGAGATGATATTTGTTGATGGTTTTAGATATATACCATTTATTATTTTTAGGAAAGGCCCTTCTATTCCCGAACTTTCTAGTGTTTTCAGCAGGAATGGTTATTTTATTTAGTCAAAGACTTTTCCAGCATCTATTGAGATAATCATGTGGTTTTTGTTGGTTTGCTTGCTGATATGGTCAATTATGTGCATGGTTTTCCTAATGTTGAACCATCCTTGCATTCCTGGTATAAATGCCACCCGATTATAATGATTAACCCTCATGATCACTTGCTCTGGAGCCTTTTTGTTAGTATTTAATTTAAGATTTTTGCATCTATGTTCATTAGGGAGATTGGTTTGTAGTTTTCTTTCTCTGTTTTTGACTTACCTGGCTTTGGGATCAGTATCATATGTATGTCATAGAAGGAGTTTGGTAGAACTCCTTCTTTTCTTATTATGTCAAATAGTTTATATAGTATTGTAATTAGTTGTTCTTTGAAGGTTTGATAGAATTCATTTGTGAATCCATCTGGTCCTGGGGATTTTTTCTTAGGGAGTTCTTTGATGGCTTGTTCAATTTCTTTTTCTGATATGGGATTATTTAAGTATTCTATTTCTTCTGCTGTTAATCTAGACAATTTTTATTGTTGTAAATATTCATCCATCTCACATAAGTTGCTATATTTATTGCCATATAATTGGGCAAAATAGTTTTTAATGATTGCCTTGATTTCCTCTTCATTAGAGGTGAGGTCTCCCTTTTCAGCTCTGATACTGTTAATTTGGTTTTCTTCTTTCCTTTTTTTAATTAGACTGACCAGTACCTTGTCAATTTTATTTATTTTTTCAAAGTACTAGCTTCTAGTCTTATTTATTAATTCAATAGTTCTTTTACTTTCAATTTTGTTGATTTCTCCTTTGATTTTTATAATCTGTAATTTAGTCTTTAGCTGGGATTTTTAATTTGTTCCCTTTCTAGTTTTTTTATTTGCATGCCCAGTTCTTTGATCTTTGCTTTCTCTAATATGTTATTATATCCACTCAATGATATAAATTTCCCCCTGAGTACTGCTTTAGCTGCATCCCACAGATTTTGGTAGGATGTCTCATCATTGTAATTCTCTTCAATGAAATTATTAATTGTTTCTATGATTTCTTCTTTAATTATCTGATTTTGGAGAGTCATATTATTTAATTTCCAATTAGTTTTTGGTTTGCCTGTCAATGTGCTCTTACTGGTTGTTATTTTTATTGCATTATTATCTGAAAAGGTTACATTTATTATTTATGCTCTTTTGCATTTGTTTGTCATGTTTCTATGCCCTATTACATGGTCAATCTTTGTGAATGTACCATGTGCAGCTGAAAAGGTGTATTCCTTTTTGGTCCTATTTATTTTTCTTCACATACCTATTAACTCTAATTTTTCTAGGATTTCATTCACAGCTCTTATCTTTTTCTTATTTATTTTTTGGTTTATCTAGATCTGATAGAGGAATATTTAGATCTCCCACTAGTATTGTTTTAGTATCTCTTTCCTCCTTGAGCTCTGCCAGTTTCTCCTTTAGAAATTTGGATGCTATACCATTTGATGTGTACATGTTGAGTGTTGTTATTTCCTCATTATCTATACTGCCTTTTATCAGGTTGTAATTACCTTCCCTATCTCTTTTAATCAGTTCTATTTTTACTTTGGCTTTATCACAAATCATGATTACCACTTCTGACTTCTTTTTCTCTGTTGAAGCCCAAAAGATTTTACTCTAGCCCTTGATATTAACACTGTATATGTCCACCTGCCTCATGTGTGTTTCCTGTAGACAACATATGGTAGGACTTTGTATTCTAATCAACTCTGCTATTTTCTTCTGTTTTATAAGCGAGTTCATTCCATTCACATTCAGGGTTATAATTTTTAGCTGTGTATTCCCTAACATTTTGGTATCCTCTCCTAGTTCTACCACTTCCTATTACGGTATTTCCTTTTAAACCAATGGTTTGTTTTAAATCAATACCCCTTGTCTCCTCCCTTGATTTACTTCCCTTTCCACCCCCTCCCTTTTTATTTCCCTCTTATCATTTTTTAAGGCCTAATGAATTCCCTCCCCCCTAAGAATTTTCCCCCCACTACCCGCCTTGGTTTGTCCCTTCTGACTTTATCCATAGGGTTAGATAGAATTTGATATCCTAACGGATCTATCTACTCTTCCCTCTCAGGATTAATTCCACTGAGAGTAAAGTTTAAGTATTTCCTTTTACAGTCTCTTCCTCTCCTTCTTACAATAGTATTCCTCCCATCCCCTTCCCATGTCCACTATGTGTGGTATAGATTATCCTATTTTTTTTATTCCTTCAAGTTATTCTTGGTGCCATCTTCTATTCCCACACACACACTTTCCCCCCCATATCATCTTAGAACATTTAGTACTCCAACATCTCCTTATTACTAATTCTTCTAATTACTATAATAGTGAGTACGATTTTTTAGAATTACACGTAATATTTCTTCATATAGAAATACAAATAATTTGATCTTATTGAAGCCCTTGAAGAACGCAATTTAAAGATAAGAGTTTTCTTTCTTTCTCCCCTCTTTCTTATTTACCTTTCCGTGTTTCTCTTGGTTTTTGTGGTCGGATATCAAACTTTCTATTTAGTACTGGTCTTTTCCATGCAAATGCTTGGAAATCTTCTATCTTGTTGAATGCCCGTGCTTTCCCCTAAGTATATAGTCAGTTTTGATGGGTATGTGATGCTTGGTTGTAGACCCAATTCTCTTGCCTTTCTGAATATCATGTTCCTTGAGGTCTTGTAGTTGCTGATTATTTTTGAGAAATGTTATATATCATTTTAAGAAAAAAATCCATTTATACTAATGCTTTCCAGTCTTTTTCATAGGAAAGAGTGTTGTATTTTGTCAAAAAATTTATTTGCTTCTATTAAGAAAATCATGTTTTTGGTTGTTTTATTATTGATATGATTAATTATGCTATTTTCCCAAAAATTAAGCTAGCCTTGCCTTTATGGTAAAAATACCATCTGGTCATTGTGTATTAGAGCAAAATTGCAAAATGACTATTAGATTTGGTAAGGTAAAGACCATAAGTGATTTTCAATATCAACTTTTATATAGCATTGTAAGGCCTACAATATGTTTCCTATACTTTATTTGATCCTCGCAAGGACTCTTTGTGAACTGTACCTCAGATAACAGTATCATGATTCTATTAATGAAAAAACTTAACCTCAAATGCACTAAATTAGACTACTACTTAATGCACCAAATATGTAACAGACATGTATTTTGGCAAATTCACAATATATTATTGATATTATATTTCTAAGACATTGGTGATTGAGAGAAGAAATGCTATTTCTAATATTTGTTGCCAATAACTTGGTATTGTTCTTTCTCTCTTCCAGTATTCTTTTTGAATTAAATAGCTATATGACTCTAAAAATAGGAAGCATTCATTGAAGCTCTGCCTAATACCATAGTTGTGTGTAATTAGAATCTGTTACCCTAAAAACTGCAGTTCCAAGCACCCCACTTTTCTTATGTTATATGCTGATGTAGGGAGGATATAAATTTGGTGTAGTCCTGCCTCTCACTCCCTTGTCTTCCTGTCCAGGCTTTGGTGGAGCGGGCTTTTTAAATACACAAGGAAAACTTAGTCATATGGTCTTAATTTAGTTTAATAATTAGATTTTTTTACTTCTATTTCTTTTTTATTCCTTTTAATTAATTTGAGTGATTATTAATAAACTTTATAAAGTTAATACTTGGAGCTGCTGGATATTAATTTAAGTCCTATATTTATGGCAAGCAGAAGTGGGGTTTAGAACCCTTAATTTTCTCTGAGTATATTAGATTGAAAAGAAACTACATTTCTCCTGCAATGACTTTTTAACATTTCCTCTCCAGGGAGTAGTGGCATCTCCTCCTGTCTGCCTTGCTTTTTGCTGTTGTAAGTGCTGCTGCCTGCTGCTGCCACTCCTACCTCCCTCACTTACTTCCTGGGTGGTCCTGCCCACCATTTCAGCCTCCATTC
The DNA here is from genome assembly GCF_016433145.1 of Gracilinanus agilis. NCBI lineage: Eukaryota > Metazoa > Chordata > Mammalia > Didelphimorphia > Didelphidae > Gracilinanus > Gracilinanus agilis. The sequence continues at coordinate 260,436,662 of NC_058130.1, forward strand.
TTCCTCCTTCTCCTACTGTTGCTGGTAAAGTATTAACCCTTCTTTCCCTTGCATTGCTAACACCTGAATGCCTGGGTAATTTTTTTTAGGCAACAATCAGCCTCCTAAAAGTCTTTTACCTTATGAGATGCTTCTACCCTCTTAAATCCCTGTCCATGTGGCAGTGACAACAAGTAGCTCCTTGGAATTTTTACCTCTGGGGGAGGAGAAGGAAGGTTACTTTTCCAAATAGGAAGTAGATTTGCAACCAATTTCATAAATAGAATTGTAAGGATGGCCCAGTTTCCTGACTCTAAAACAGCTCCCATTCTGGGAGAGAATTACAGAGTTCACACAGATCAAAGATCTTGGGTGTCTTTTCTTACTACTGTTCCTGGGTACACATGTCCTTGCAATTAGCTTGAGTAATCCTGAGTTTTGGGGAGGGGGATGATTCATCTCCCTACACCCCCTTGACATTTTGGCCTGCCCAGTCTCTGCAATACATCCAGTATGGGATTTGTCCAAACTAACTTCAGATGTGTGACCAAAGGAATCTAGATAGATGATGATACTGGGGAAGGGAAGGAACTTTAAGAGTCTGGAGATGAATATTTAAGTCTTTTCAGACTCCATTGATAGCTCTATCAGTTTCCCCCCCTCCAAATAGTGAAGAAGACTCTATAATGCAGCCATCAGAATTGAAAAAAAGAACTTTTGAAATCAGTGCTTGTATCCTGTCACATATATTGTATTTGTTGATTGTTTGTTTTAAGATTTAATTTTATTTGTTAAGTTCACATATTGATCTAATCTAATGTATTCTGTTATACTATGTCACTTTAAGTTACTGTATTTTGGCTGTTATACTGTTTTTATTTGTACCATCCTACTATCTTTATTTGTACCTCCCCATGTGACTGGACTGGAGAAAATACCATTGTAAAAGTTCATAAACCACTTGCACAAACCCTTTTCTGTGGCAAAACCATAGGTCCTTATAGATTCTATGTTTCTCACCAGATCCATCAAGGTCACTTGTTGACTAAATGGCCTATTCTGCCTTTTTTGCCTTGTTAATTGTCACATAGATGATGATGGATGGACTCCATCAAACTAATTACAACCTATACAACCTTTGGAAAATTTAATGAGCAAAAATTCTCAATAGATTTTAAGGGGAGATTTTCAGATATCTAGAAGCACCACTACCTCTGACTGATCATTTGCCTACCTTTGAATTGTGTGTAACAAGAGTTAAGGGTCCATTTAATAGCTGAAGTGAAATGCTGTAGCACTATTATTCCCACATCTGCATTGATAAAAATGTAATGGATGAGACTTTCCGAAGTGATTTTCACTTTTATAGCCCTTGCCTCCACATTGCAATGGATGGGACATATAAAGATATGCCTTTTACAGCTGTTATAGTCTTATGCCAGAGGAGGAGGTTCATCTGGAGGTGGTAAAGTTTTTTTCTAAGGGGTATGGTACCCCTGAATGGCCCATGAAGGGGAGCATTTCTCATGAAGTCTAGTAGTTTTCTAGTAGTTTTTATATATATATATATATATATAGTTGTAATTCTTCAGCTTACTATACTCTTCCACCAGAATGATCTAGATTCTTGGTGACATTTTAGACCCAAAAGATTTTCATCAGCAGTACAGAGGTTTTTTCTGGTCTCTTCTGCCAAATTTTGGAATTATAGTAGTAATAGACTTTGTTAAAAAATATGTCAGGGGCAGCTGGGTAGCTCAGTGGATTGAGAGTCAGGCCTAGAGACGGGAGGACCTAGGTTCAAATCTGGCCTCAGACACTTCCCAGCTGTGTAACCCTGGACAAGTCACTTGACCCCCATTGCCCACCCTTACCACTCTTCCACCAAGGAGCCAATACACAGAAGTTAAGGGTGTAAAAAAATATGTCAGTCAAGGTTGAAAGATTGGCTAGATCTGGAAATTTGTGACCAATATCCATGAGCTTCAATGGCTATAGAAACTTGTGTGAATCCTCATGATAGCAGGTTTGTTTGCTATTGTCATTAAATGTGCTTTTATGATTTTGGGAATTTTGGTACTTCTTGAATATGCATTAGCTGCTATACTACTTTTTTTAATAAAATTATTTTCTTAGTAAAAATTATGTACACTCACACTGTCGATCATAGCTACGTTGAAAAGGAAATGGATCTCATTTTTGAGAGAGAGACCTTTGCATTCAGTCTCTCCTTGGGCAAACACAGTGTGTCACTAATTATGAACTGTATATTTTAGATTTTTGAAAAAAATTATTTTTCCACTGTAAATATAATAGAGTATTTGAGTGTTCTTTTTCTCAATTTTTTTGTACTTGAGACACATTACCAGTATTAATGTTTTTTTTTTATTTTGCACTAATATGAGTATATAATATTCATTAGCTCTAATATCAAGGCATATCCAAAAACTTTAGACAATGGAAACCTACCAATAATAGATAAATGTTATGGGACTTTGATTAATAATTGTGTCTAATTCCAGGAGAAGGGATCACAAAAGAGCCACTGCAAAGTGCCAAGGAAGCACAAAGTTAATCTGCACAGTGCCTATGAACACAAGGTCAAGAAGACGAACAACCCTTATGGGATTAATGAAATCTGAGTCAAAACAAAGGACTTGTTGGAGGTTTGAGGTTGAGGCTGTTTGACATAGGTCAGAAGCAGATCTTCCTGAGCCATATTTTGACAAGCACCTAAGTTTGGCTACCATCTTGGCTCCCCTATCCCTGAGAGTGAAGGTAAAATCAGACCAGGTAAATAGACTTCCCTTTTACGCAAAAACCTAGTCCTTTTTTCTCTCTTATACTATGACAACTTCCTGTAGTCCTGGCTGCCAATGGGAAAGTGCAATATTACTGCATGTGTCCTACAGATTTGTGTAACAGAAATCACTTTAACTGAACCATGACTTAAGAACCTATTATGGATTTATTCTTGTTTACTCAGAAATTTATATATATTTTGATATTTTGATTCTGATTTTGAATTTTTTCTTTTCTCCCAAAGTTTAATTTTTTCTTCTATTTGTTTTTCCTTTTTTATGATTTTTATTTTCTTTTGACACAATTTATTCATCCCATAACTCAACCACATATCCTGAATTGATCTGGATATTGGTCAACACCCTCTTCAGGTGGATTGTATAATTTTCATCATATCCCCACCCTAATTTTTTTGCTTGAGAAAATCAGGAAAAGAAGCTTGATAACTTCTTGAATCAAGATAATAAATTGTTCAGAGAAGATGCTCACAGAAACCTCCACTGGATCAGAAGATACAGAATGAACTTTGGGATGTAAATGATTGAACTGAAGGGAGTTGAACACATTTATTCTGAATGTAAACTCTTATGCCAAAGGGGACTGCCCCTTAATTGGCTTTTGGTCAATTCACCTAGCAAAAAATACTCTGTATTGGCTCCAAGGCAGAAGAGTGGTAAGAGTAAGCAATGGGGGTCAAGTGACTTGCCCAAGGTCACACAACTGGGAAGTGTCTGAGGCCAGACTTGAACCTAGGACCTCCCATCTCAATCCACTGAGCTACCCAGCTGCCCCCAAGATAGACTTCTTACTCTATCCTCTTTCACATTTCTCTACTTTCACTCTTTCCCTCATTTTGTAAATAAAGTTTCTAAAAAGTCATTTTGACTTGAGCTGTCATAATTTTAAAATCAGCAACCAAATTCTCTTATATTTAGTCCAACCATAAATTTAATCTCTATAATTGCATACTTTTATTTTCTATTTTTCCATATTACCTGTAGATACAATTTTAATAATTCTTTCCTGACATTTTGTGATCCATGTTTTCCCAAACCCCACTCCCTGAGAAGACAAATTATATTATATAGCTTATACATGTGCTATCATGTAATACTTATTTTCATGTTCATCATGTGAAAGAAGATACATATATTTCATACTAGAGAAAAATTCATGAAGAAAATAAAGTAAAGAATGAGTATGCTTTGATCTGCATTCAGACTCCATCAGTTCTTTCTATGATAATGTATAGTCTTTTTCATCATGAGTCCTTTGGAGTTGTCTTGGATCCTAGTATAATAATAATTTAAAAATAATAACAAAGGTTCCTGGCAGGGTTCCGGGTTAAGATGGCGGCAGAGTAAGTAAGAAGCAGCTCTTAACCTCTCCTGACCAAAACACACAAAACTCCTCAAGGGGACATAAAAACAAGTCCAGACGATTGGAGGAACCCCCACAACAGGGCACAGCGTGGAAGGTACATGGAATCGAGGCATTTCCATGCTATAAAGGGGTGAAACAGCCCTCACGAAATCGCGGGCTGAGCAACCACCCCACCCCC
>NC_058130.1:260450883-260473442 GCF_016433145.1 Gracilinanus agilis
TTGGAATTCTTCAATTTTGTTGAATGCCCATACTTTCCCCTGAAAGTATATGGTTAGTTTCGCTGGGTAGTTGATTAGTGGCTGAAGGCCCAGCTCTCTTGCCTTTCTGAATATTGTATTCCAAGCCTTGCGGTCTTTCAGCGTTGAGGCTGCCAGATCCTGTGTGATCCTTATTGGTGCTCCTTGATATTTGAATTGTCTCTTTCTGGCTTCTTGTAAGATTTTTTCTTTAATTTGAAAGCTCTTCAATTTCGCTATTATATTTCTGGGTGTTGACTTTTCTGGGTCCAGTGTAGAGGGTGTTCTATGGATCCTTTCAATGTCTATATTGCCCTCTTGTTGTAGAACTTCAGGACAATTTTGCTGAATAATTTCTTTAAGTATGGAGTCCAAGTTTCTATTAATTTCTACCTTTTCTAGAATACCAATGATTCTCAAGTTGTCTCTTCTAGACCTGTTTTCTTGGTCTGTCACTCTCTCATTGAGATATTTCATGTTTCCTTCTATTTTATCAGTCTTTTGACTTTGTTTTATTTGTTCTTGTTGTCTTGAGAGATCATTGGTTTCTAAATGTTCGATTCTAGCCTTTAAGGACTGGTTTTCGGCTTTAATGTTTTGGTTTTCAGCTTTAATGTTTTGGTTTTCGGCTCTAATGTTTTGGTTTTCGGCTTTAATGTTTTGGATTTTGGCTCTAATGTTTTGGTTTTCCTTTTCAATCTGGTCATTTTTGGTCTTCAGTTGTCTTGTCTCACTTTCCAATTGCAAAATTCTGCCTTTTAAACTGTTATTTTCTTGCCAGATTTCTTCCATCTTCCTCAACATTTCATTTTTAAACTCTTCCATCGCTTGTGACCAGCTTTCATTTTTGGGGGGAGGTTTGGATTTTTGTTTTCCCTCCTCTGTTGTCTGGATTTTCTCTGTGTAGAAGTTGTCCAGTGTACCAGAGTTTCTCTTGATAGTCTTTTTCTTCTGGACTTCCTTATTGCTGGCCATTTTTGGCCCCGCCCCTTTTCAGCTTTGTCTTTGCACTCAGGGTCTGCCTGGGCCTTACAAGCTCCGGGCTCAGGTCTCCTTGTCCTCGGGATCAGGCCTCCTGGTAGTTCCCGGTCTGCCCCTCTGCCTGAGGTTCCTTCAGCAGTCTTTGGGGCTGCTTCCACTGCCGCCCTCCAGTCTGCACCAGGTCCTCACTGGAGGTCCAAGCCTGGGCTGGAGATCCTTATCCAAGCCTAGGGCACTGCCTTTGCCTGCACAGAGGCTCTTAGGGCACTGCCTTCACCCCTGCAGAAGGTAGTGAAAGTCAGTGGGCTGGAGATCTTTATTCGCACCTGAGGCAATGCCTTCAGCGCTTGGGAAAGGCTGTGTTTTAGGGGCCTTTGTCCCAGCCCGAGGCGGTGCCTTCACCCATGTGGACGCTGGGGGAAAGTCCGTGCTCGCCCCCAGCTTCCTGGGGTCCCTCGTCTTGCAGCACACAGGTACAAGCCCTGGGGCTGCCAGTGATTATCTGGTTGCCCCAGTCCTGTTTTCCCACTTGTGAGTTGGCGTGTTGTGTGAGGTGTGCGGTGTGGGGGGTGGAGGAGGGGCTTCTTCCTCTCGCGTTTTAGTGAGAGCTGTTTCACCCCTTTATAGCGTGGAAATGCCCCGATTCTGCGTACCTTCAATGCTGCGCCCTGTTGTGGGGTTCCTTCGTTCCTCTGGACTCGTTTTTATTTCCTCTTGAGGAGTTCTGTATGCTTCCGTCAGGAGAGATCGAGCAGCTGCTCCTTACACTGCTGCCATCTTAACCCTATGTGCTAACTTTTGAAGTAACACCTACCTATAAAGTGATTCCTCCTTATGTAGAGTTCAGGTAGAAGGGTGAAGAAAGTTTTCTAATCTTTTCCAAAACCTCCTGCTTTTAAGACACAAAAACACCCTGTAAGAATGAGATTTGTGCAAGGGGGATGGGACAGGAGGAGCCAGAGAAGGAGTGGCTGACAGTTGATGATAGTTAAGACCAGAGGGGATTCTGGGTAATTCTCTGGAGGAGGAGGAGGAGGGAGGGACTTCTGGCAGAGGTTCTTTGAGGAAGGAGGAGAGGTTCTGAGGAGGATATCCCAGCTTGGATCCAGTTCTGAGGGCTTCCTGAGGATCTTTCTTTGGACATTGAAACCCTGATTTCCCTGGTCAAAGGCATCCCATCCCTTCTTACCCAGCAAGACTTCAATCATTGAGTTAGCTAAGTATTTGGACTCCATTTGGGAGCAGTCTCTTAGGCTCCATTCCCCATTATCCAACCTTCTGAGAGACCCTTTCCTGTTTGACTTGCAATTATAGAAAAGGATAGACATAGGAAATAGAAACAGAAACTCAAGGAAAAGAGGCGAGGGGAGACACTTAGGAGTGGGAACCCCAAAGGTTCCCACCCAAGTGATGGACCCCAAAGAAATAGAGAAGAGGGCACCCCAAAATCCCTCTGCCCTTCACCCCTTTCCCTAATCCCTATATTGATATTAATAAAAGACATTCATTAGGCAGATAGTGTTCCAGAGTGCCTGAGAGACAAGGGGGAGGGAAATCACAACTTGGTCTGGCTGTCTCCATCTTGAAGGACCACCCTCTGTGAAGTTGACTGACCTCAGGGGAGGCTTGTGTGAACCCTTCCCTCATTCAGAATTGGATTGGGGTCCCCCATAACTCATTTTATAAGGAAGCCTCGCCCCTAGCTCCTGTGAGGCAACACAACCATCCAAGTCACCCAGTTTCGGGGTGACACCCCCTCAAAGTCTTGCAGTTTATATTCTGCCCTGAGGAGAGAACCAGAAGAGAGTCTCATGTCATAGATTCTCTCTCTCTCCCCTCTATCATAACACTGGTTTCTGGCTCTGTTTATTCTTATAACACACACACACTCACACTCACACACAGATAGAGATAAAAAGACAGACAGAGAAAAAAAAGAATTGGAAATATTAGCATTATATTTCTACAAGTCATTTTCCCTTTAAACATGCAATAGGAAAATATTTTATTATCTATGCAACTGAAAAATGACAATAGTTTATCTGTTATAATTCATATAAATGAAAATACTTTTTGTAAATAAAAATCTAGTACATACTTTAATTAAGAGAAATATACAAAAAGAATGTGAACCCTCAGTTTTCACAATTTCCATTTTATGGATAAGCACAATAGAAAATTAAAAGACAAACTGTTTATTACAGTGTGAGAAAATTAATTTCTAAAAGTATAATTTCTTAAAGAACTAGTGAAAAAGAAAATAAAATTCCTGATGCAAAATTAGCTTTAATAGACCTTCTCAGAAAAACTATGAATACCCTTACACTAATACTCATGTCTTTAAAGGAAAATAAATCAAATCATGGAGAAATTGACAATTTATCTTTTGAGGGTGAGACACTGAGAGAAAGGAGAAAGATATTTTTTTTCCTGAGAAACCAATTGATGTAAGTCAAGGAAAAATGAGACTGAAGAGAAATGAGTTTAACTGTTTTTGTGTAGAAAATAGTTATTATGGAAGATATTTGAAAGGGAATTTACAAGAGATTTTTATTTTCAGCCTTAAAGAATAGAATGATAAGACTGTGGGTTCATTTTCTGTAGAGATGTGGTCTTAATTTGCTTTTTTAAATCTAATATCATACACAAATTAGAAAGTTTATGGGAAAATAAATTTTTTAAATTGTAGTTTGGGTGGGTCTCAATGCCTACTGATTAATCAGTGAGAAAATTTGTGCATCTCTATTAATTTATGAGCAAATATCAGATTCTTCACTTTGATTTTTTTAGAATTTAGGTAGAGATTAAATGAAGCAAATAGGTAAGGCATTGGATGGAATCCTGAACCTGAGGTCAGAAAGTTTCATCTTGCTGAATTCAAATGTGAAATGAGATACTTACTAGCTACCCTGGGCAAGTCTCTTAACCATGTTTCCCTTAGTTTATCTTTTAAATGATATAGAGAAAGAAATATCAAATTGCTGCGGTATCTTTGTCAAGAAATCCCCAAATGGGGTCATGAAGAGTCAGAAATGACTGAAAATACTGAACAACAAGAAGAAAATAAATAAGATAATGAGTCAGTAACATTTAGAGAGTGGTGATTACCCCAGATAATAAGCTACCCATTGGAGATCTTGTTGTTAAGTCTGATACAATGAATAATTTGAAAAATCATTTGTGGCTTCTAAGGCTTTCATATTATAACAAAGACTTCTTGCATTTTTATAGAAAATAAGATTCACTAAGTAATACCTGCCAAAGAAAAATAAGTTAACTTCATATCATGACTAACTGGCCTTCAACAAAGAAAAATTTTCATTATAGTTGTTGCAGCATGGTGTGAGGAACAGGTTGCCCTAGTTCAGAAAATGTATTTCCCGGTATAAGATGCTTTAGCTTCTCTGGGAAGTTGTGCCAAAGGAATTATTCTTTCTATTTTTGTTGTTAGCTCTGAGCCACCCGCACTTCTAACAACACAGCCTCATTGTTAGATCAGTTACTCTCTCTTCTTAGGGGATCTTTCCCCCTCACTTGCTTCTTCGTAACTTCAATAAATATAGCTAAACTATCAAATGTTATCATTTAGAGGTTTTTTAAAATTAAAAAAAAAAACAGTAAACTTTTAAAATCAAGAGGAAAAAAGCCTTTCTCTCTGCCAGGAGGAAAAAAAAACTTTAGGTTTTCCTCAAGGAAATAAGAAGATAAAGAAAATATAGTATTAGCCCATTGGAGTCTTTAATCTGCAGTTTTAGCCACTCTTGTTTCTGATGCAGATTTTCTCATGCTCAGTCTGCCCAAGCAGCATTGCTCCCAGGGTCCTATATTCTTCATAAAAATTATTTTGCCTATATTTCTGTTTTTTTTAAGATATATGCAGCTTCTTGCAGATTTTTCTTTCCTTAGCACTATGTATCTTATATATATTTTATCCAGAACCAGGTTCTTTTTTATCTAAATCTTAGCCTGACTTTGAAAAGTTACACAGAAATGTTCCCTATCACTGTTCATCCTACCATGTTGCTTCCTTTCTAATTCACTTAGAGACCAGCTCTCACTTCATAAAAATTTCCACTGGTGTGGCCCCATCTTTTCCAATTAGTTTGACCCTTCAGTGCTGACTTTGTTTCTATGATAATGTCCTGAACTTTCAAAAGGCTCTCATATTATATTTCACTTCAAATGCTATTCACAAAAAAAATTGAAATGAGGAGTTGTTAAGTATCTTGGAACTAATTTTATTTTTTTTAATTATTTTTCTTTTTTAGAAAAAAATTTCCCCATGGTTACATGATTCATGTTCTTGCTATCTTTATCCCCACCACCATGCCCTCATAGTCGATGCACATTTCCACTGGTTTCTTCATGTGTCATTGATCAAGACCTATTTCCATATTATTGATAATTGTTCTAGGGTGATCATTAAGACTCTACATCCCAAATCTGGTCTGCATCAACCCATGTGTTCAAGCAGTAGTTTTAATTCTGTGTTTCCACTCCTATAGTTCTTCCTCTGAATGTGGGTAGCATTCTTTTCCATAAATCCTTCAGAATTATCCTGTCTTTTCCATTACTGCTAGTAGAGAAGTCCATTACATTTCATTTTAGCACAGTGTATCAGTCTCTGTGTACAATGCTCCTTTCTCTCTGCATCAATTCCTGGAGGTCATTCCAATTTACATGGTATTCCTCCAGTTTATTAGTCACACATAGCACAATAGTATTCTACCACCAGCATATACCACAATTTGTTCAGCCATTCCCCAATTGATGGGCATACCCTTGTTTTCCAGTTTTTTTGCTACCACAAAGAGAGCAGCTATAAATATAATTGTACATGACTTTTTATCTATGATCTCTTTGGGGTACAAACCCAGCATGGTATGGCTGGATCAAAGGGCAGGCAATCTTTTAGCTCTCTTTCGACATAGTTTGAAGTTGCCATCCAGAATGGTTGGATCAATTCACAACTCCACCAGCAGTGCACTAATGTCCCAATTTTGCCACATCTCCTCCAATATTCATTACTCTCCCCTGCTATCATTGGAGCCAATCTGCTAGGTGTTAGGTGGTACCTCAGAGATGCTTTCATTTGAATTTCTCTAATTATCAGAGATTTAGAACATTTTCTCATGTGCTTATTGATATCTTTGATTTCTTTTTCTGAAAATTGCCTATTCCTGCCCCGTGTCCATTTATTAATAGGAGAATGGCTTGATTTTTTTATACAATTGATTTAGCTCCTTGTATATTTGAGTAATTAGACCTTTTTCAGAGTTTTTTGTTATAAATATTTTCCCCAGTTTATTGTTTCACTTCTGATTTCATTTGCATTGTTTTTGTTTGTACAAAAACTTTTTAATTTAATGTAATCGAAATTATTTATTTTACAATTTGTAATTAATTTTTTTTCTTTCCCAGAGATCTGACAAGTATACTATTCTGTGTTCATCTAATTTTCTTACAGTTTCCTTCCTTATATTCAAGTCATTCAACCACTCTGAATTTATCTTGGTGTATGGTGTGAGTTGCTGATTTAAACCTAATGTCTCCCATATTATTTTCCAATTTTATCAGCAGTTTTTATCAAATAGTGGATTTTTTGTCCCAAAAGTTGGGCTCTTTAAGTTTATCATAGACTGTCTTGCTAATGTCTCTTATCCCAAGTCTATTCTACTGATCCTCCCTTCTGTTTTTTAGTACTACTATATTATTTTAATGACCACTGCATTATAGTATCATTTAATATCTGCTATTTCTAGGCCACCTTCCTTCACTTTTTTTCCATTATTTCCCTTGATATTCTTGATCTTTTGTTCTTCCAAATCAACTTTGTTATAGTTTTTTTCTAATTCTATAAAAAAATGTTTCTTGGCAGTTTGATAGGTCTGGCACTAAATAAGTAAATTAATTTGGGTAGAATGGTCATTTTTATTGTGTTAGCTCCTCCTACCAATGAGCAATCAATATTTTTCCAATTGTTTAGATATAGTTTTAATTGTTTGGAAAGTGTCGTGTAGTTGTGTTCATATAATTCCTGTATTTGTTTTGGTAGATAGATTCCTAAGTATTTTATATTGTCTAGGGTGATTTTAAATGGTGTTTCTCTTTCTACCACTTGCTGCTGTGATGTGAAGTGTTGGGAATATATAGAAATGCTGATGGTTTATGTGCATTTATTTTGTATCCTGCAACTCTGCTAAAGTTGTTGATTATTCTACTAGCTTTTTAGTTTATTCTCTAGGATTCTTTAAGTAGACCATCATATCATCTGCAAAGAGTGATAGCTTGGTCTCCTCATTGCCTATTTTAATACCTTCAATTTCTTTTTCTTCTCTAATTACTACTGCTAGTATTTCTAGTACAATGTTAAATAACAGAGGTGATAATGGTCATTCTTTTTTCATGCCTGATCTTATTGGGAAGGTTTCTAATTTATCCCCATTGCAGGTGATGCTTGTTGATGGTTTTAGTTATATACTGTTTATGATTTTTAGGAAAGGCCTTTCTATTCCTATATTTTCTAGTGTTTTCAATAGGAATGGGTATTGTATTTTGTCAAAGGCTTTTTCAGCATCTATTGAGATAATTATGTGATTTTTGTTTGTTAGATTATTGATATAGTCAATTATGTGGACAGTTTTACTAATGTTGAACCATCCTTATATTCCTGTTATAAATCCTACCTGATCATGATGGATAACCCTCATGATCACTTGATGGAGTCTTTTTGCTAGTATTCTATTTAAGCTTTTTGCATCTATGTTCATTAGGGAGATTGGTCTGTAGTTTTCTTTCTCTGTTTTTGATCTAACTGGCTTTGGAATCAGTACCATATTTGAGTCATAAAAAGAATCTGATAGGAATCCTTTTTTGCTTATTATGTCAAATAATTTGTGTAGTATTGGTATTAGTTGTTCTTTGAATGTTTGATAGAATTCAATTGTGAATCCATCAGGCCCTGGCAAATTTTTCTTAGGGAGTTCTTTGATGGCTTGTTCAATTTCTTTTTCAGATATGGGATTATTTAAATATTCTATTTCTTCTGCTGTTAATCTAGGCAATTTATGTTTTTGTAAATATTCATCCATATCACCTAGATTGCTATATTTATTGCCATATAATTGGGCAGAATAGTTTTTAATGATTGCCTTAATTTCGTCCTTAGAGGTGAGGTCTCCCTTTTCATCTTTGGTATTGTTAATTTGGTTTCCTCCTTTTATTTTTAATTACATTTACCAGTATTTTGTCTATTTTATCTGTTTTTTTCAAAATATCAGTTTCTAGTCTTATTTATTAATTCAATAGTTCTTTTACTTTTGATTTTATTAATTTCTCCTTTGATTTTTAGTATTTCTAATTTAGTTTTCTTTTGGAGATTTTAATTTGTTCATTTTCTAGTTTTTTTTAAGTTGCATACCCAATTCATTAAACTCTGCCTTCCCTAATTTGTTAATATATGCACTCAGTGATATAAAATTTCCCCTTAGAACAGCTTTGGCTTCATCCCATAGATTTTGGTAAGAAGTCTCATCATTGTCATTGTCTTCAATGAAATTATTACTTGTTCCTATGATTTGTTCTTTCACTAACTTATTTTGGAGAATCATATTATTTAATTTCCAATTAATTTTTGGTTTGTCTCTCCATGTATTCTTACTAATTACTATTTTTATTGCATTATGATCTGATAAGATTGCATTTATTATTTTTGCTTTTTTTGTATTTGTTTTCCATTTTTCTATGCCCTAGTACATGGTCAATCTTTGTAATTTCCATGTGCTGCTTAAAAGAATATTTATTCCTTTTTATCCCTATTCATTTTCTCCATATATCTATTAATTCTATTTTTTCTAGGATTTCATTCATACCTCTTATCTCTTTCTTAATTATATTTTGATTTGATTTATCTAGATCTGATAGGGAAAGGTTGAGGTCCTCCATTAGAATAATTTTGCTATCTGTTTCATCCTTGAGCTCCACTAACTCCTCCTTTAGAAATTTGGAAGCTGTACTGTTTGGTGCATATATGTTGAGTACTGATATTTCTTCATTGTTTATACTGCTTTTTATTAGGATGTAGTTTTCTTCCCTATCTCTTTTAACCATATCTATTTTTACTTTGACTCTGTCAGACATCATGCTGGCAACCCCTGCCTTCTTTTTCTCATTTAAAACCCAATAGATTTGGCTCCATCCTTTCACTTTTACTCTATATATGTCTGCCAGTTTCATGTGTTTTTTTCATAGACAACATATGGTAGGATTTTGTTTTCTAATCCAATCTGCTATTTGCCATTCACATTCTGAATTATAATTATCAACTCTGTATTCCTAGACATTTTTATTCTATCTCCTTGTCCTTCTCTTTCTTCTTTCATTATTTCCTTCTATACTAGTGTTTTGTTTTTAATAAGTTCCCCTAATCCTCTCCCTTATTGTACTTCCCTTTCTCCCCTCTCCCTTCTTATTGCATTCTTATTCTTCTTTAGGTTCTTTTTAAGCTACCCCTTTCCCCCACCCTCTTCCTTCCTAGTGTTGCTTCCCTCTCCACCAGTCCTTTTGTTACCCTTCTACTTCTCTATAGGGCATGAATCAATTCTCTGCTCCAATGGATCTGACTGTTCTTCCCTCTTTAAGTTGATTTCAATGCACTTAAGTATTAAATATTTCCTCTCTCCAACCTCTTTACCTTTCCAGTGTATTGTTAGTCTCTCCTGTTTGCCCCACATGCTTCTTTATAGAATATAAATTTTCTCCATTTTGTTTGTTTTCCCATTTTTCTTAATATTATCTCCTTTTCCCCTCTAGTTTTGTTTATATTTATACATACATACATATATATGTATATGTATATGTATATGTATATCTATATCTATATTGTACTTTCATCCTATACGGTTTGTCACTGTTCCCTCTAAGTGAATTTCTTCTAGTTACCCTGTTGATAATAATTTTTATTATTTGCCAATGTCTTCTTTTCTTCTAGGGATACAAATCGATTGAACTTATTGGTTCCCTTAAAGAAAAGTCACCCCCCACACTGTGCCCCTCCCCACTCTCTTAATTACCTTATGGTGATTCTGTTGAGTTCTGTTTTTGTCAGCAAACTCTCTGGTTAAGTCTGGTTTTTCTTTATGAATGCTTGGAAGTCCTCAATTTTATTTAATGACCATACTTTCCCCTTCAAAAATATAGCCAGTTTTGCTAGATAGTTCATTCTTGGTTGCAGACCCAGTTCTCTTGCTTTCCAGAATATTATGTTCCATGCCTTTTGGTCCTTCAATGTAGATGCATCCATATCCTGTGTTATCCTAACTGTGGTTCCCTGGTATCTGAATGACTCCTTTTTAGCAGCTTGTAATATTTTTTCTTTGGGCTGGTAATTTTTGAATTTGGCTTTAGTATTCCTGGAAGTTGTCAGGTGTGAATTGAATGTAGGAGGTGATCTGTGGATTCTTTCAATTTCCACTTTTCCCTCTTATTTGAGAATGTCAGAGCAATTGTCTCTGATAATTTCCTGTAGGATGATGTGTAAACTTTTTGTTTCTTTTTAAAAATATTTTCAATTTTTTGGCTTTGTTGTAATCAGTAATTGTTTATCTATTCTGAAATTTTGTTCTCTGTCAAATCTCCTACAGAGCACATCTTGAGCTCTCTTTTCGAAATGATTTCTACATTATTGTCTTTGTAAGTTTTGTACCAGTCAAATGAACAAAAAGGTATATTATAGAAATGTACAAAAGAATAAAAATCATTTGAAGGGATATAATTTCTAGAATTATAGGGGAAAATAATGAAGAAAGGAGAGTGGATGAAGGGACACCATGCTTCCCTTTTCTTAGCTTCTGTGCTGAGGAACTCATCTCATTCTTCAACAGTAATAATGACAATAACAAAAAAAGCTATTTGGCAAGAAGGCCCTATCACACTAATATTGTCTCCATTATCTCTTCTGTTTTTTTCAGTTTGAGTTAAAAAGCTAGTCCCCTCTAGCTTCTGCAGAACAACCTTTCTACATGTACAATAAATTCAACCCCTTCCATCTTTTCTAACAGATCGCCACCTTAATAATTGCTTCTATCTCCTCTCTATTTTTTCTTTATTTTCTGTCTCTTCTTTTTTTGTGCTCTCCTTCACTCCCTTTTCTTTGCTTCTTTCTGCCTTTCCTTCTTTTTTGTTCTTTCTTCTTTCCTTTCCTTAATGAATATTTGTTGAATTGAATGGAATCTCATTGTATTATTTTATAGATGGGTCATATTTCTCAAATGTACTTTGCTGAAATATTATTTTTCCAAAATGAAAGGCTAGTCTGTTTTGTTTTAGTAAGCTACAGTGATGTCCAAGTTTAGGATAGGAATTTTGCAGGAAGCAGAAAAGAAGATATTTGTATTATACATCCTAGTCCTGTGGTTAATATTTTATTCAATGCAAAACAACAAACAACACTCAAATACAGAATATTATGAATTAGGCCTATCTTAGATTCTGGGAGATTTAAAGACAATAAATGGAATATTTGATAACCTCCTGTCACTTAAATTGTGCTGGGGATACTTCCCTTCTCCCTAAGAAATCATAGATCCATTTAAAAAAATGAAAGCAATGTTACCTGTCCATCTTATTTAATGGTATTTTTCAACAATCAAATGTGATAGTGTGTGAAATCACTTGCAAAGTTAAATGTAATACAGACATAAGGGATTATTATTGTCATAACCCTCATAGAAGATGATATTAACATCCTTGTCTTCAGCACAGTTCAAATTAAAGGCAATTCAGTAATGTATTTTTCAATAAAATCAAATTTCATCTCATCATTATCATAATAAATTTCAATTCAATTTTTATTGTAATTAAAGAAGCTTTACCATTTAAGAATCTTTGAAGTCTGTTTCCATTTATTATTGAAAAATTTCAGGTAAGAAAACCAATAATATACACTGCAAAAACCCTGGTGTGAGAGTCTAAGAATCTGAATTCAAATTCTGACTTATTTGTAGTTTTTGTGACTGTGAACAGATATCTTAACCTCTCTGAATCGCTAATGTAAATGAGCACTTAATGTTTATTGAATGAATGGACTAACTTTATGCAAAGTAATCTTTCTTGATCTTCTCAAATCCAGTTTCCTTTTTGCTTTGTTGATAATCTCCAGTTAATCCATTATGCATCTCTTTTTTCCCCCAATTGAATGTAGATAAAATTTAAAATAATTTTTCTGACATTTTGCAATTTGTGTTTTCTCTCTCTCTCTTTCTCTCTCTCTCTCTCTCTCTCTCTCTCTCTCTCTCTCTCTCTCTCTCTCTCTCTTCTTCCTCCCTGAGATGTCAAGCAAGATGATTTAGGTGATTTAGGTTCTACATGTGTTATCATGCAACACATATTTCCATGTCCATCATGATGTGAAAGAAAAAAACATATCACTTATAGAAGAGAAAATTTCATAAAGGAAATAAAATGAAGAATGGTAGGCTTTTATCTGCATTCAGACTCCATCAGTTCCTTCAATGGTGATTAATAGCATTTTTTAACATGAGTCCCTTGGATCCTTGCATTGCTGATAATTGTTATTAAATTATCTTATAGGTAATAGTTGTTATTCACAGTTGATCATCATATAATATTGCAGTTACTATTCAGAACTGTACAGAACGTTCTCCTGGTTCTGTTCTCTTCACTTTGCATCACCTCATATAACTCTTTCCAGGTTTCTTTTTGTGACCATACTATTTGTCATTTCTTAAGACACACTAGTTGTTCATTACAATCATATACCACAACTTGTCTGGTCATTCCCCAATTGATAGACATCCCTTTAGTTTCCAATTCTGTGCCACCACAAAAAAGAGCTGCTACAAATATTTTTGAACCAGTAGGTCTTTTCTCCCTATTTTTGATCACTTTGGGACACAATAAGCATGTTCTTTGATATAGTCATTTATTTGTTGTTGCCTCCATTAGAGTGTGAACTCCTGAGAGCAAGGACTGGCATTTACCTTTCTTTGTATCCTCACACACAGCACATTTGTTGTTGTTGAATTGTTTCCGTTCTATCTGACTTTTTGTGAGCCTACTTGGGATTTTCTTGCCAAAGATAAGCTAGTGGTTGCCATTTCCTTTTTCAACTTATTTGATACATAAGGAATTGAGGCAAACAGGGTTAAATGACTTGCCCAGGGTCACAAAACTATTAAGTGTTGTAGAACAGATTTGAATTCAGGAGGTAAGTCTTCCTGTCTACTGTGCCACCTAGTTGCTCTATCTGACACATAGTAGGAGCTTTATAAATGTTTATTGCCTGATTGATTGTCAGAGTTTAATCCGTGTTTGTTTTTCCTAGTATATTGATTGTCATGAATCTGTCATGAATTTTTTGAAGTAGCATTAGAAATGAAAAAATGTCCCATATCAATATAACAAAGTGAAATCTCTTTTTGCTTTTTTAGCAGTTTGTTTATTTTTCAATCGGTAAATCAGATTCATTTACTTACACAAGGATAATGAATACACTTATGCATAACTATTAAGTGATATTACTAATTCCTTATAGATATGATTTTACTATACTTGCTTCACTCACCTGGATATTTGCTTTACTGTTTGTTCATTGTCTCTACTCTCTATACAATGTTAGAGAGCTTGTAGATTGTTACAAAGTAAAATTTCATTCTGAAGCTCTCATTCATTTTTAATCACTGCAAATCAGCAACTCATCTGCTACATTAAATGATAGACCTATAGTGACTAGCATCTATCACAGAAATCCTGACTGTTAAGTTTAAATATTCTTTCTATCACCATATGATACTCTATTAAAGGTTTTATTTTACATTGAAAAAAAAAACAAACCTTATTTGGGGGCAGCTAGGTGGCTCAGTGAATTGAGAGCCAGGCCTAGAGATGGGAAGTTCTGGGTTCAAATCTGGCCTCAGACACTTCCTAGCTGTGTGACCCTGGCAAGTTACTTAACCCCCATTGCCTAGCCCTTACTGATGTTCTGCCTTAGAACCACTACACAGTACTGATTCTAAAATGAAAGGTAAGTGTTTAAAAAAATCTAATTTTTCATCAAATCCTTTCTTTTTCTCTGTACTACTTTTCCCATTTGTAGTCTATTTGAATTTTCCTGCCTTTTTGCTCCCAGAATGCCCAAGTATCCTTTGTAAAACTCATTTATATGTCAACTCCTTCGTGAAGTCACACTAAGTTCTAAAATCCTATAAGACTAAGTGTTCCTTTTTACTCCAGTTAGTAATAACTTTCCTCTCAATTATCATACTGAATTTTTGGAACTTCTAAAGGAGTTATCATATATATTATACTTATTATTTATATGTTTTTTAAATAGCATTGAACATAGTGAAGGTGATACAGTGCTCAGTTTGAAGTGAAGAGAACCTTGTATCAAATCAAGCTTCTGATACTTAATGGTTATGACACTAGATATCACCTCTTGAGTAACTCGTGAAAGTAATATTATCCCAACCCTGACCACCTAAATCACAGATCATTGCCCTGTATGTTTTATACCCTTCCCTAGACTATAAATTCATTTTGGATATGAATCATATCTTATCTAAACTTTGTAACATGCCTAGAGACTCTGAGTTCTGAGCATATAGTAGGAATTTGACCAATGTCCATTGTTTTGAATTTGTAGTACTAAACTCAACCTAGGCCTTTTTGCAGGTAAGGAATGCACAAATCTGAATATTGATTACATGTCAGATTTGTTCATTGCAGTGATTGGTTTTGATGATTTTTTTCTTATTTGTCCCCCAACACACACACACACGCACATCTTTTTAGTCATTATTATACGTAAGATATGAATTTCCATGGAATTATATCTCCACAGAGGGAGGTATAAGGGTACAGGCATACATATTTATGTCATATTAAAACAAAAATATCAATAAAAGTCTACTTAAGTAAAGGTGAAGTAGAAAAGTTGAAATTCTAATAAAAAACTGAGGCTATTTTTATAAAAAAAGAAAACTAGAAAAACAAGAAAATGAATCCTACAAATCCAAATCTATATTTTTCAACATAGTCACACTGTTTAAATGACACTATGATAATGTTGCAATATAAAAGAACATTGGAACTTAGACAATCTGTGTTTAAATGCCAACTTTGTTAGTATCCACCTGGAGGGAACTTTGGGGAAGTCTTTCAACCTCTAGAAAGCTAAATGGGCAGGAATTCAGAAGATATGATTTTTAAGGTCAAATCCAGCTGTAGATCCAAAAGGCTGGGACCTTAAGGTGTGCAAAATATTTCTGCAATTTCACTTTTGGAACTAACTTCAGATAAAATTTAGCAGACTCATTACTTCATAATCATACACATTTCTGCCTAAAAACCAGATGTGACTCCAAATGAGTTTGGGATGTTGCCAGAATTCAAATTCATTTTCAAGGTAAAACTATTTGCACCATTAGGGCAAAATTGTTCCACAGAAGAGAACACTGGACGAGTTTTAGCATGTTTATTTCAGGGGGAAATTTTTTTTTTGTAAATCTAATTTATCTCTTTATGTATCTTTATCTATATCTATATAACTATAAATATATATGTATATGTAGCTTTAAATTATAAGGATTAAAAATAATAAAGGCTGATATAAATATATATATTAGTAATTTAATTAAAGCCATGCTGATAGATAGTCATTAGACCACGCGCTTGTAAGAATTCAAAACTGCCGCTCAGCCATTATTACCTCCCGTCTCTTCCTGAGTCTGCTGGCCAAGAGGCCACTCCCCACTAACCCAGGAGATTTAAACTGTTCTGTGTGGAGACGTAGGTGTCCCCACGCCCAAAGAACCGGAAACGGAAACCCGTTGGACCACGGGAAATGTTAGTTTGATAATTTCCACGTGTCCATAGAAAATATATATACTTTTAGATGGCATCTCCCAAATTTCACTTTTACAGTATCTATATATTTAAAACTATACCTGTATCCATTCTGTATTCTTTTCAGTAACCATATCAGAACATATATGCATATGAATATGAACATGTAATAAAACATTTTATATTTAAACTATAAAACAAAGAAGGAAAGAAAGGCCTTCTTGAATTAGGAAGTTATTTTGCAAATTGTTTTGTTTGAATATATATATATATATATATATATATATATATATATATGAAGGTTTTAACAAAATGTTTCTAAGGAGAGATCTTAAGTTTTGTACTTTCTGTATGTTACTTTACAACATATAAATTAAAGTCATTAAAAAAAATAAACTTCCCCTAATAAGTGCCTTATTTTCTGACCCCTATTTGAAACACAGTAAAGTAAAAACAAAATTAACATAAATTTAAACCTTTTAATCACTGTTGAATATTGGGTTTGCTGTTTTTTATGCTCAGTATTCTGAGATAGCTAAATATTTTATTTTATTTCTTCAACCGAAGAATTTTCTTTTAAGTTCCACTGAAAATAATCTAAACTTTTGTCTCCAAAATATTTGACAACTAGATTTTCATAATTATTCTCATGTTGAGTATTAATTTAGTCCCTGAATATATGTCGAGGTTATACATTACCTGCTTTTATTGTTAGCTCTGACACATTGTTATATGTCCTTTGCTTTTTCCAAATAATTATATCCCCACAAATTCAAATCAACCTATATATATTCAAGTAATTGTTATTCCTCTTATTTACATAACCTATTCTCATGGCAGGGTGTCTTTATAGAAAAGAAACAATTTCCTGAGAAAAGATTAAAAAAAAAAAGAACAGCTGAGCTTCTCAGATGCATTTTGAAATCTTTTAATGAAGCAATTAAGCATTTTAGATGTGTTAATTTTAAATTTAAAATGGCAGTTAGTTTTTCTAAGTAAGAAAACAACTTGAAATTAGAGCAAACATATTTTGTTCTGATCTTTGAGTTTTAAAGGGATCAAGTTACTTAAAATTTATTCAGTTCAGTTGCAGCTTAAGGATTAGTGCAAAAAGAACTATGAGGAGAAAAGTATGGCTTTATATGCTTACTTCCTTGAGTATAATATTCCACTTTCCTTAGGTATCCTGAAGAATTACATGGGTGGCCAGTGTCTGATTAAGAGTTGTAAGTCACATACAGACTACAATTCTATCATTTGATTTGCTAAAGATACCTAGCCTACTATCTTTCTACACAAACTGATGATAATTTTGAAGTGGTCCTTCCTTCAGTAAGTCATTAGAGCTACTGGTAGCTAATCAGTACAATCAGTACTTCAATTTTTAAGTGTGTTTTTTTTTTGTTTGTTTTGTTTTTACTAAAATTCACTAATTTTTTATTTAAAAATGGAAAAATACTTTTTGGATGAATTGCGATAAGAGGTCTTGTACTGACTTGGGATTTTATCAATGTCAGGAACTCTCATTGTGGAATTTCCTTGCAGTGATGTAAATCAGCAACTCATCTGCAAGGTTAAATGATATAACCAAGATGTCTAGCCTGTGTCAAAGAAAGAATTTTAACCCAGGTCTTTCCGACTACAAATTTCTACATTCTATCACAACCTAGTCTTTCTACTAACATTTCATGTTTCAAAAAAACTAATCTGTCACTGAAACCCTTTCTTTTCTTCTATTGCTTTTTCCATTTCCCAGTGTGATAATGAGATTAAATCTACCCTTCCCTTGCTTAGATTAGTCACCAAAGATGTAAACACCACCATTTGATTCTCAAGGTGGGGACGTGTGTAACCCAAGTGTCAGAATGAGTAATGAATCAGAATCAACTGACTGCCCCCTAGGCAGTCCTAAGAGAAGCATCTGTTGTGATTGGACATGCAAACTAGGAGGGAGGCACAGGAAGTGATACATAAGTGACCCCTTTAAAAAGAGAGAGTCCAGTGAGTCAAGGGGCCTGTGGTTTGGTGATGGGGACCTGCTGGAGCTCTGCTGGTTCGTGACCAAGACTGTTCCACATGGTGTGTGTTAAGACTGAATCTTCCTGAACTTCTCTTAAGGAACTTCCCTTTCAAAGAGCCTCTGTGACTGAACTTTGCTTCAAACGCCTATGGGGCCTTTGAGCCTCTGGCCCTCTGCTCAAGGCTTGACCTTTTCCAATTAAGGACTAGTTAAATCTGCCTGGTTTGAGCCAGGGCTGGAGCAATTTACTCAGTGTGTTAGATTACCTATCCTATCTTATTCTCTCTCTAATTTTCTTACTTTCTCTCTCTTCTTAATTATAAAGAAACTTCAATAAAAGTCAATTTTGATTTGAGATTATTCTTAATTGAGGATTGATAATTTGTCAATCCTCTGGCAACCAACCTTTTAATATATTCAACCCAACCCCCTTTTCCTCATTAAACCAAAAGAGAAAACACTTTTGTTTAAGAAACAAAATATAATGCATTATTTTCTCAATATATTCAACAAGAAAAAAGAATACCACTGTTATTCAACAGGGAAAAATATAGCAATTATTGAATTTTATATCCATATTAATTTTGGTTTTATTTTACTTATTTCAAATTGGGATTATTAGATATGGCATTTATTAGAGGAAGCTTATTTTTAAAATGACTTTAACTGATTTGTTTGCAAAATATATCACACATATTTAGTATGGAAGTAATTTCAAAGAAAGACAGAAGGAGGAAGGAAGGGAGGGAGGGAAGAAGGAAGGAAGGAAAGAAAAAAAACAAGTATTTATTAGCTTCCTACTGTATTTCAGGCATTGTGTGAGGTGCTTTACAAATATTATCTTATTTAATCCACACAACTTCTTTTGTTTAGTATGTATTATTATTATGCATGCCTATTTTGCAGCCAAGGAAAAACTGAGGCAGAGAGAAGTTAAATAACTTACTTAGGGTTCCAAAGTGTCCAAAGTTGAATTCGGACTCAGGTCTCTGATTCTAGGTCCATTCTTGTATTCACAGTACTATCAGCATTTCTCCACTGATGAGCATGCATAAGGAGAGTAAACACAAATTTTGACCACAGCATCTCTAAAAATGTATAGATATTTCTACTAAATTGTAAAAAGATAGAAATTTGTATTAGTGGAGAGAATAGTTTTACTAACAAAAATCATGAATGTTTGATTGAAACTGAATAATGTAGAGACAGGGGCTGTTTTGATAAGGTCCAGATATTTGATGTGTAGAACATTTATCATGGTGATGAATTTTCATAATAACCCCCTATAAATTGGGCTTCAGAGATTTCAGCAGCATCTTGATAATGTATTGAGTGGGACATGGACTTATCTTAGGAATTTCCTGTAGATTATATTTAAGCTATGACACAGCTCTCCATTTTTAGCAAGCATCTTCCTTTTCTGTCTTCATCCTTTAGTGTTATTGGGAAGGGAGGGGGAAATTTCTCTTATTGACCCCCCAGGATCAAAAAGTGATAATTTGTAGGACAAGAACAAGCAACTTATCATTGCCAAGGTTGACCTGAGAGGGCCCTTCTATCTTCCACTATCTTTTAAAGTCTGTCCAGGTATATGTTCATTGTTATCATAATGCTATTTATCTTAACCTATGCTGATCCTTTCTCCTTTTGCCTTCATTTTTTCCCAACATCAGGGGCCTTCTTCAGTAGGTTCTCTCTTCTCACTTTGTGAATTCCAGTAATTCAGGTAGCCATTCTCTTTCTGAAGGATCAGCCTCTCATTTTAAACCTAGTTTTTAAAAAGTGAAATAGCTCTGAGGAGAGTCAGTATGAAGAGGGCCAGCTGTGGAGAGAGAACTCCAATCTTGAGGATTCATTAACATATTAGGAATCTAAGATAGAAAGAAGATAACATGCATGTATAAGGATAAAGGTGTATATATTCTGCTGTGTTGTAAACTGATTCTTAATATATTAACTTTCTAATAGATTTTCCTTCCCTTAACTTTTGGCACCCATGATTTATCTCCTATCCTGAAGGACTCTGAGCTCACATGAATCCAAATTTGATCTTGTGAAAAACTAAATGCCTACTAAATCTTAAATGATGACTGTGTTGTTCCTTGGTTATCAGCACTGATAGCCAAGTTAAAATAGTGGCTGCTTTTAATGTCCATATGCATAAATTTCAAGAATATAAATTTCGGGAAATACCATGAAATTAGTACACAAAGAACATTTAACTTTGAAAACTCTTAGAATAAAGAGCCTTCAATTTCCTATTGATACTCTTCTTTAAAGTCAGGGGGAGGGTCAGGGGAGGGAGAGAAATGACAAAGGATGGAAAAGAAGGAAATATCATCAGTTCTAAGTCAATTAAAGCTATACTTTTCCCCAGGCATTATGACCTGATTACTTAAAATAAGGGAATTTAAAGAAAATTGCTATTATTGAGGAGAAAAACCTGGAAAGTCACTGTGAGAATAGAACATAGTAAGGTGTAGGAAACTGTCAGAACAAAAGAAAGGGCTCACCAGTGTATTAAAATAGAGGCAATTCATAGGCAAATTAATGACAATGAACATTTTTTATCATATCAGAGGGAGAGACTCTAATACTCTGTGGCTCAATGAGCCATAATAAGTTTTAAAAGCTTGCATTTGCATTTACACTTGTAGAACAAGGATTGTATATCATATTGCCCTAAAGACATTTATTGGGAAAGAAAATATCAAAAGAAGCAGATAAAAAGAAAGCTTCAAAATAATTCAATTTTCTGAGGGCAAGCCTTTTGTCCTCTTGCACAGACTTTGACATAAAAGAATTCACATTTTCAAGAAATATGTAAGAGTAAAATACGTAGAAAGGCAAAGGATAGCAGGTTGGCCTTAGAGTAACAAAGACCTGTGTTCAAGTTCTCCTAATGCATAGTAGCTTTGGGCAAACTACTTGATTTCTATGGGAGCTTAGTTCTTTAACTGTATTGGTTGAAGGAGTTTCTATTGCTAGATTTCTCAATATGAGTAGGATTACAAATTTGGAAGAGGAAAAAATAATACTTTCTCAGGTTAAATCTAGACTAATAGTATTCTGAAAATTGGGTCAGATACAGTCTGGTCAAAATGTACTCTTATGTTTTTTTTTTTAAAGAGAGATTTTGAGATGGAACACTGACTTACTGGATTAACTGAACATCATGAAAACAGACATGTGTTGTCCTGAGTGAATTTGTCCTTTGGGTGATATATAAACCACAATTTGAATTGTGAATGGTTCAGACAGAGCATGAGGATTTGTTTGCCTGGTGTTTTTTTAGAGCTAGAGTTGAGTGATTTTATAGCAGCTTGTTGATCTTTTCATAAAGGCTTTGTTGGAAGTTCCTTGAGAGGCCCGAGAGAACAGCTAGCATTTTGTAAGTGACTTCAAATAACAGCAAATCTGAGCCTTTTGTAAGAGCTCAATCTCAGTGAAAGCTGGGAAGATACAACAGAAAAAAAAAAACAAGCAGGTAAGTCTAAAGGGCTAGCAAACATATTTTTATGGCAAAGAACTGGAAATTGAAGGGATGCTCATCAACAGGGGACTGGCTAAACAAGTTATGCCACATAATTGTGGTGGAATACTACTGCTCTGTAAGAAAAAAGAACAGGTTAATTTTGGAAAAACATGCAAAGACCAACATGAAATTTTGAAGAGTAAAATGAGCAGAATCAAGAGAACATTATATACAACAAAAAAATATTATTTGAAGAATGACTTATAATAAGGCAAGGAGATGGTTTTATGAAAAATGAAATAGATAAATCACAGGTTAATTGGATTTAAAAAAGTAAAAATGAAAACAAAACTACCAGTATCAAAAACAAAAAAGCTGAAATCAAAGCCAATAAGGAGAAATTAAAGAAATTATTGTTATTTTCCCCAACTATATGCCAATAAATCTGACAGTCTAAGTGAAATAGATAAATATTTGTAAAAACAAAAAATGCCTAGATTAACAAAAGAGGAAGTAGAATACTTAAACAACCAAAATACAGAACTTTTAGTGACTCCCTGGCTCTCAACTATCACTTGTGGATGGATCCAAGAAGCCTTAGCATATGTAGTGACTACACCCTAGCAAATTATCTCAGCAGATGTGCTAAACCACTTTCAAGGTAAATGGATGGGCCACAAACCAGTTGGTAAGTTGAAACTGTGTCATGCTTTGGCATGTGAGGACTTCTTCCAGGTGAAAGAGCAGATGAAAATAACTTGTCCAATGGCCATGAAAGCAGCTGAAGTAGGTAGTGTGGAGTCCTTAAAAACCTGGTATTAAAGATGCCAAAGTCATCCATAGCATCCTGAGCCATTGTTAGTCATCTCAACTTTTATCATGCCACTGGATTTAGATAACTCTAGGAGAAAGTGTGAGACTGAAGTCATTATGCAGCTCTGCCTCATTTAAATCCAATTTATTCACAAGTTCAGATATCACCCTGAGATGCCACTGGTCTTCTTTTAAAAACAAAGGACAAACAACATAGGCCTGTTTACTTTTACTTGTTACAGTTGAATTCCTAGTTTCCTTCAGAGCTCATTTCAGGTGATACCTGCTACATTAAAATTTTTTAATTCCCTCAGATACTACTGACTTCTACTTAACCCTTATCAATTACCTTATATATATATATATATATATATATATATATATATA
>NC_058130.1:260473791-260524595 GCF_016433145.1 Gracilinanus agilis
AGAGAGAGAGAGAGAGAGAGAGAGAGAGAGAGAGAGAGAGAGAGAGAGAGAGAGAGAGAGAGAGAGAGAGACTCCACAGTCTGAGAGGCCTTGGAAGTAGTGGGCATAGATCCCCAGATTTACTCAGATTTTATAGGGATCCAATGCAATGCTATCTCCACTTTCCCATCTGTATCTTATTCTACCCTCCTTCTTCTATCCTCCTTAATCTTTCCCAATACTTCTGAGTGTCTTTTCTTTATCTTCCAACATTTCCAAGTGTATGGGAATATTCTTTAGCTTTGCAATTTTTATTTGAGTCAGGTTTTTAAGCCTGTCCAAGGATTTATCAGGTGGCAGCATTGCAACAATTCAGGCTGAAACACTCTGAAACATTTCTCAGGCAATAGCATCACTTAGGACATGTATTTAAGATTATAACTTGTAAGTTTTGAGATTTCTCTCATAGGATCTATGATACCCAAAACTTCTTCCCACCAGAATAGAAAAAAGGCAGGGGGGCTCTTTTGCCACATTTGAGGAGAATATCATAGGGAGAGTGTTTCTACTTTTCAAAAGGAGAGATCTCTTAGTGGAGGGCACCTAACTTCACTATTTTCCTCTAAGAAATTGCCAATCTATGATTACTAATACTAATCAATGTATACTGGGGAATAATGCACAATTCCATCCCATACATAACCATTCCATCTCCATAGTGACTTTATAAAGTAATTTTTAAAAAGTCAATCATAGAACTTTGTATTTATTACTATTATATCTTTCCTATCAATATTAGGCCTTTTGGATTTATTTTTTTATCCCAAATCTATTAGCTAATCTTTTAGCTACCCTTTCAAATTTGTTTCATTGTAAGAATCCCAATAGACTTTCCATTTCGCTAAATGAAAAAGCTGTATAGGAGGCTCAAATATCTTAAGAAACCCTTTCAAAGTAAGACCTGGAATAAAAACTGAAAGCCCCTTTTCTCTCTGATTGAGAGTTAAGATACTGACTAGCTACTAATTCCCCAGGGTTTCCCTCTGAGTGCATCAACTCCACTTCCTAGTTCTAGGCTTCTTGTTCTCTCCCTGTTATACCTGATCCTATTTGACCCACATAAGAACCCTATGAAAAAGATTTAATTTTATTAATCTGAGTCTATCCAATGCTACTAGAAGCTCCAAAGAAACCCATTTCCAGCTCCTCTGACTACCCCTCCTTATAATGAATATTTCCCCCCGCAAAAATCTGCTTTGCTCTTTTGACTTTACCTTACTATTTACTGTGTTTCCTTGTACCACATTTTAGAATTTGAAACCTCACTCAATCTTTATTAAGATGAATTTTTTTATGTCTTCTGTCCCTGAATCTATCTC
Source organism: Gracilinanus agilis (assembly GCF_016433145.1). NCBI lineage: Eukaryota > Metazoa > Chordata > Mammalia > Didelphimorphia > Didelphidae > Gracilinanus > Gracilinanus agilis. Next base: position 260,475,150 of record NC_058130.1, read on the forward strand.
CATCATTAAAAAAAATTGGATAGCATATAGCTATGAACAGATGTTGGGAGCAACATTACTGGTCTCCTTCCAAGTAGATAAAATTAATTATTAACTATGATTATTCAGATAGTTCCAAAAATATCCAATTTTATCATTATCTATCCCATATCTTCCTATTTTTTCAAGTAATATGATCCTGGTCAAATATTTTACTAAAATATAAATAAGCTCTTTCTGTTGTGTTTCTTTGATATAGCAATTTAATAACACTAAAAAAGGAAGCAAAGCTATTCTGGTATGACATTTTTGTTGAAGCCATACTATTGATTAGTAATAATTTTTCTCTATAGTAAATGATTAAAATATGCCTACTTGGTAATGCATCCTAGAGTTTTGTCAAGACTTGAATAAATAGTTAGAGTTTGAAGATTCCTCTACCTTTTTTTTTCTCAGAAAATTGAGACAATAATTTCCCATGCCAAAATTTATTAGAATTTAAAAAAAGAAAGACATTTGGAAATCAACTTGTTTGATCTCCTCATTTTACCACCGGGAAAAACTATTAACTATTGTGGTTAAGGGACTTTTTCGAAATCACATAATTAGCTACAAACTAACTCTAATTACAAATATACTATTGTCTCCAATTATAATGATGATGATGATGATGATGATGATGATAGTAAGCAAATATATAGTACTTATCACATATTATCTTCACAATAAACCTTCAGAGTCAGTGCCTTAATCACCCTCATTTTATAGATAAGGAAACTGCAAAGGTTAAATGATTTGCCCAGAGTCACATAGCTAGTAACTGACTGAAGCCCAATTTGAACTTCTTGATTCTAGCCCCAGCCTGGCCAACAATGTCACCCAAGTAACAGATTTCTAAAATTTTAGATTCATTGTAGATGCAGTTCATGGAAACTTATTAGTCAATAATTACCTTCCAGTTATAATATTGCTCTGAGTTGTTAATGTCCAGTTATACATTTGGGTTATTCAGTAACAAGTCCATCAAGGTATTTGCTAAGTGAGACTAGAAAAATAATCAGGGGAAGCTGAGTAGCTATCTACATTTCATCCAGCTCAGGTACTGGAACTTGAGGTCCTATTCCAATTCAGCTTCGTGTTTTGTAATCTTTTGATCAAGTCAGGCTACATCTAACACAACAAATGTTTACTATTTGCTATTTTGTGCTCTACTGTTCCCTCTAAATCCATAGAGATAACTCACATTGCCCCATTTAATCCTTCCATTAACAAAAGCAGTAATAATAATATCATAAATCTAGAGGTAGAAAGGAACTTGGTGATCTCTAATCCAATTCTCTTTTAAAGAAATGAGTAAACTTACTTTTATCAAGGTTAAACTACTTTCCAAAAGTTACAAAGGAAGTAAATTTCATAGCGAATTCACACCCAGGTCCCCTGCCTTTAGAATTTACCAGTAATAATAACATAATGACTTCTTATATGTTCTACTCCTTATAAACATTCCATTATTCATACTAACAAATACCAACAAACATAAACATTTCAAAATACAAAGAGTAGATGAAGAGATTTGTATATAAAACTGTGATCTTATGTGCAGATTTTATATATTTTCTATTGTGAACAGATTTGTTCCTAATGTTCCTAACAGTCCAGAACTGAAATGCCATTGCTGTAGACTATGATTACTAAAGAAAATGCTGTTCTCAGACATCCTTTAATTCCCCTTAACTAGAATTCTGCCCATCTTCTTTTATAATATTGACCTATATGGTGGAATTTATGAGTGATTTCCTTAGGTTTTGTGGTATAGTTCCTTTTTATGGGCACCTTTTTATGTGGAATTTCCAAGAAATTATGTCTTGGCTAGATCCTTTCATAGCACTTTCATTATCAAAAGAATCACTGCTCTTCCCACTATACTGTTTTAGAAAACTTTTATAATAATAGATAATGCTATTTAATTCTCTGTCTTTGGCTATCCAACTCCATTAACAATTGATTTAATCAAGAAAATTGGTTAACTAGCCAATTGCATTGTCTAACTGATGATAAAAATTGAGTTTGTTAATTAGTTACTAAGCAATATTGAGTGGTCAGTGAACACAGAGAGATTTACTAAATACTATAGGGAATATAAAATCTTGGAAGACACAATCCCTACAATAAGCTGTTAAAAATTAAATTGACTGATTTTTTAAAAAATAAATTGTATGACCTCGGGAGTCTCCATTCTTTTGTTCTTCCTAGTAAAAGATAATTTTTGACAACCAACTGAAGTGATATGTTGCAGTCTCACCATTGTACATTAAGAATTGCAAATGGTCAAGTAAGTAGGCTATACCCAGAAATCAGTTGTACAGGAATGAATCACACCTAAAATCAGTAAGATGTGACCACAAATTTAATGAATCATTGGTATATCCTATATATTGTCTCCTCTGCCCTCCCTTGAGTGGAATCCTAATAACAATTAAAAATAACTTCACTATACTTCCTGTCTATGTGTCTAGTACAGAATATTCAGAATGTTTCTTTCTGGACAATACAGAAAAACCTATAAAAAACATATGTACACATAACAAAAAACTCTGACAGGGGTCTAATTACTCAAATATACAAGAAGTTAAATCAATTGTATAAAAAATCAAGCCATTCCCCAATTGATAAATGGGCAAGGGACATGAATAGGCAATTTTCACATAAAGAAATCAAAACTATTAATAAGCACATGAGAAAGTGTTCTAAATCTCTAATAATTAGAGAAATGCAAATCAAAACTTCTCTGAGATATCAACTTACACCTAGCAGATTGGCTAAAATGACAGCAGGGGAAAGTAATGAATGTTGGAGGGGATGTGGCAAAATTGGGACATTAATGCATTGCTGGTGGATTTGTGAACTGATCCAACCATTCTGGCTGGCAATTTGGAACTATGCTCAAAGGGCTATAAAAGAATGCCTGTCCTTTGATCCAGCCATACCATTGTTGGGTTTGTATCCCAAAGAGATCATAGATAAACAGACTTGTATGAAAATATTTATAGCCACGCTTTTTGTGGTGGCAAAAAACTGGAAAATGAGGGTATGCCCTTCAATTGGGGCATGGCTGAACAAATTGTGGTATATGCTGGTGATGGAATACTATTGTGCTAAAAGGAATAATAAACTGGAGGAATTCATTGTGAACTGGAAAGAACTCCAGGAATTGATGCAGAGTGAAAGGAGCTGAGCCAGAAGAACATTGTACACAGAGACCAATACACTGTGGTAAAATAGAATATAATGGACTTCTGTACTAGCAGCAATGCAATGATCCAGGACAATTCTGAGGGATTTATGGTAAAGAACGCTACCCACATTCAGAGGAAGAACTGCAGGAGTGGAAACACAGAAGAAAACAACTGCTTGGACACATGGGTTGAGGCGGACATGATTGGGGATTTTGATTCTAAACTACCACACCAATGCAACTATCAACAATTTGGAAATAGGTCTTGATCAATGACACATGTTAAAACCAGGGAAAATGTGCATCAGCTAAGGGGAGGGGAGTTTGGGGGGGTAAAGGGGAAAGCAAGAGCATGAATCATGTAATCATGTTAACTTTTCTAAAAAATAAAAATTATTAAATAAAAAAACATAAAAAATAAACTACATAGAATTCTTTCCATTGATCTAAAAAAAAACATTTACATCTTGAATACTACAGGCATTACTATCTCTAATCAGAACTGTATAACTATTTTGGGATACTTTTCTTTTATTCTATTTTTGAATCTATATTGATAATTTATTTCATCTCCACGGAAAATATTATTAGAACATTGAATCATGTATTATACACGTTTACCCTTGGGAATAAATATAAGTAATACACATAGTTATGCTACTAGTAATTAACATATTCTTATAAATTTTTAAATCATATTAATAATAATCAACTTTTATGTTGCTTTAAGATTCACATACCACAAAAGCCTTCTGAGAGAGTATATAATGCAATTATTTCTATTTTATTGGTGAGAGAACTGAAGTTAAAAGATGTGAAATTACTTTCCCTATGTCATATAGATAGTATAAAAGAGCCTGTATTTAAATCCAAGGCTTTCTGATTCCAAGGTCAGTTGCAGTTTACGGTAAAGCATGCAAATAGTAAGTAATAATCAGATGAGGGACTTACTATTATCACTTCACTGTGTATAGTGTTTCTATTTTTTCAAAACAGTTATCATTTCCTTAGATCCATATAAAATGGCTATAAATTGGCAGGATAGATAGTATTTTCCCATCTGATGCATTGAGAAGCTGAAACACAGACTATATCAATAACTCCGAAGTATTATAAAGCAAATAACTGAAAGAGTAAGAAATTGAAACCCAGTCTCACTAATACTAATTAAGTATTCTTTTTTAAAATGCCATATGTTCAATTTATCATTAATATTCAGAAGACTGGTACTATTATTTCCTGATCAATAAAAAAGTGGATAATTTTTTTTCTCCACAAAATATTAATAACAATCTTTTCCAATTTCCTCATTTTAAAGATCAGGAAACTGAAACCCAAAGAAGGTTTGTGATTTGATCAAAGTTACATAGCATGGGGGGCAGCTGGGTAGCTCAGTGGAGTGAGAGTCAGGCCTAGAGACAGGAGGTCCTAGGTTCAAACCCGGCCTCAGCCACTTCCCAGCTGTGTGACCCTGGGCAAGTCACTTGACCCCCATTGCCCACCCTTACCAATCTTCCACCTATGAGACAATACACCAAAGTACAAGGGTTTAAAAAAAAAAGTTACATAGCATAGGGGCAGCTGGGTAGCTCAGTGGATTGAGAGCCAGATGTAGAGACGGGAGGTCTTAGGTTCAAATGTGACCTCAGACACTTCCCAGCTCTGTGACCCTGGGCAAGTCACTTGAGCCTCATTGCCTACCCTTAAAACTCTTCTGCCTTGGAGCCAATACACAGTATTGATTCCAAGACGGAAGGTAAGGGTTTTAAAAAAAAAAAAAGTTACATAGCAGCCACACTTAGCGACAGAGACAGAATTAGGCCTCAATGTCTAGTGATATTGTTATTTTTGCTTTTCTATCATTTTTTGTGTGATAGCTAAAATGTGAACTCCCAGAAAGCAGGATCCAGGCATTTTATTTCTCTCCTGTCCTCCAAAAGCTTAGCAGAGTAAGAATAGACTATCCTAATAAAAGTCAGAGTCTAAAATGTGGCTGTCTTCCTCAGGAAGAGAGAGTTAGTGATAGAAATGGGACTCTCTTCACTTCAATCCACTAAAACAATCATTATTTAAAATGTCAGATATAGGAGGTAGAATATAAGAATATAAAGGCAAATGAAGTAACCTGTTATAAAAACTTATTTACATTCTTCTTATAGATAACAATATAACAATTTATAGATAATTAAATGCAAAATGCATACCAAGTTAATAAAAGGTAAAATTTAGGTAAGAGAGTACTACTTGGTGGATCTCTGAAAATATTTGGGATTTTCAAGAAGTAGAAGTTAGAGGAGTAGGATCAGAGTTGGGGTGAGGGTTAGGGTTCCAGGTATGGGGAATAATCTGTGCTAAGGTATTGGAGAGAAGGAATGGCATGAATAAAGAACAGCAAAGTCTGTTTGGCTGGAACATAAATTATATTAGTAAGAATATGATATCAATTGGCATAGTTAGGTTGAGACAGATTGTGAAGGACTTGGACTGCCAAACAGTGATGTTTGTCATTTATCCTAGAGGTAATAGAAAGCCTCAGCACAAACTCTGGTGCCATTTCTCATAGAAAGAAGCCAGTAAAGTATTTGTCATCACTGAACCCAACAGTTGCACAAATAGGATTTTAATTTCATGACTACATATTTGTTCTCTTATTAATAAACAATAAATGCTGGTGGAGTAGCAGACAATCTTGATTTTACTTATAATTATTTAGTAGATGCATCTTATATTTGTAATTTTCTATATCTATATTTTTGGAGGGAAGTTTTGAGAATCAGTGATAGTCATAAAATATCATTTCTTGGGAGAGGAGAAAAATAGATCATTATTGTAATCTCTATTAATTTTGCTAGTTCCTAGAATCCTAACTGGAATGGGCCTCAGCAATTATCTATTCTAAACATAATTATTTAATATCTGAAGAAGCTAAAACAGAGAAAAGAAAACAGAGAAAAAGAGTGAAAAGGAGAGAAATGGAGAGAACAAAATGGAAAGGGAGAGAAGAAAACCTGTATCATTTTGTGTATCTGCACACAGAATACATGGTTTATGGCTTTAAATATACATAGAAGGCATTAAATAAATGGTCATTGAGTTGTACTTTAATGTTATTCTATTTCTCCTGGATTTTTTTATGTCATTTCTTTTTTCTGTGAGCCCATTTACTCCTCCCTCTCACCATTTTAACAATAATTGCTCTTAGTTTTTCATTTTCAAGCTCCTGAGTCATCATGAGGCAAAATATTCATGAGACAAAATATTCATATCAATGATAGGACTTGTTTAACCAAACAGTAGTAAATTATATTAACTTCCTATAAGTGAACTTAGAAGTAACTAGAAATATGTATAAAATCAGAAGCATTTAGAACTCTAGGTATATATATTTGCAATATAGAAATATAAATACATATATCTTTTACATAATATGAACAAAACATCTAAGCTAAGCATGTATATACCATTCTTTTGATTTAAACAAAACTAAAGCTAAGAAATAAAGGTTTAATGTCCCTTTCTACAAAGTGCCAATAAACTTCCCTTTTATATTTTTATTTCATGCTAAACACATTTTCACTTTGTAAATATTTATTCTTATATTCATCTTCTTAAAATAACTAGTAGAACTTTAAAGAAAAGCAAAGAAAAAAAAGCTTAAAATATCATGCATATTGCATTGTTCTTCCAACAAATCAACATTAAATAACACAATAGTAAAAAGACATGAAAACTTAAGAGGAAGTACTGCAGAGCACTGAAAAGGATTTGTCTGAAGAATGGTCTGAGAGATAAATTTTGCTCCCCAGCTATTGTGCAGATTTATTTGATCAATATCAAAATACCAGGATGTTCCTCTGCTGAGAGGAATGTTATTCTTCTCTTCTGTGAAATCTTTCTTAACTCCATTAGGTTGTAAACACACTGTCACTGTGGGTCCATAGACTATAGACAGTCTGGGAGAAAAATGCCACCTTGAGACTTAGTCTGCTTTTTAAAATTACTTACTGTATAAGACAGGTATCAATGCCATAATTTACCAGTGGCCTCTATGAAGATTATACATGTAAACAGATATTTCTTATTCTTCCCAAAGTGACATTGGGAATAAAATAGGAACCCCCAATTTAAGTTCTTTTCTTTTGTAAATAAAATAGATCATGTTCCAGTAAGAGTGAAATAATGCGTCTTAATGAATTGACTTTTAGGAAATACTAATAGATTGGTGTGGACAATTTCAGCAATATTAGAAAAAATTAGCACTCCCCCAACTGAAAATTACTTACTTCCTCTTGTTCCTGCCCTAAAATAATTTCATCCATACTTCAGAGAATGCTTTATTGGTATGACTGTTCATTCCATAAATATATACTGCAACGTCCCTATATTTTTAATATCTGGTTATTTCTAACTGCTGTAGTTAATTTAAAAATTCAGCTAGTTGCTTAGTTTTCTGTGGTGGGCCTCTATGAACTGAAGCAGATGAGAGACATAATCTGCTGTCAGTGTATACTCCTAAGCTTTGTTCAAGTTGGTACAACTTTCTCAGACTTGTGCTTGTGTGTGAGGGGAGCCCTCTCCAGAGATATCACACATTGGGGTCCCACCTACATCGTGCCACTGAAAGTAGGTCATGGGGCACTGACCAAGGCACCTGGGTCAAAAATGATTGGGAAATTGATCCAGGGGTAAAGGGGAAGGAATAAAAGAGGGTATTCCAAAAAGTAGGCTGGCTCTATTCTCTTGGGCCTGCAGAAAAAGGAAGGTGGCTAAGGGGTCCAGTGGGAGACAAATCACATGGCAGGATGAAATTAGTTTCTTTTCTCTGTCTGCCTTCTCCTGCTCAAGTAAATATTAATAAACTCTGTGGAAATTAAGGACCAGAGTTTACTTTAATTAATACACTTGTAATCTTTTGGAACACTAAATCATCTTCATCCTGCTAAGACACATTAGATAAAAAATTATAGAAAGTAGTGTGTTATTATGGAAAACAATTGGCTTTTATTTGTGTAAGCTTAGGTAAGCCATTCATCCTTCCTGAGCTTTACTTTCTCCAACTGTAAAATGAGATGTATGGAATAGATGGCTATTTTAAGATTAGGCCTTGGGAGCTTGAGACAGTCATGACAGTCTCTCCTTAAGAGATGCTATAGTTTATAGAAACTAGGTTCAGAAATCATCTATTTGTTAAAAAGAATTTATTAAGCACCTACTTTGTACCAGGCACCACATTAAGCATGAGTCTTAGTGCTACTATACTTTAAGTTTGTGATCAGTCTTCCAAAGGATCATGGTATATGTATAGGAAAGTTTGCCACAGGTTTATGTGGGAGGAAGTGGAGGAAAAATATTTTGTTGCTACAGTTTTTATTATTCCATCTCAATAGATGTCTTTACTAATAGATAACTTTGGCTAGTGGTTGATTGTTAAGGAAAAGCACTGCAATGGATCTTCTTGAGCTTAAGTGTTAGGAGAATGTTCCTATAGCCATGATGGCAAACCTATGGCACACGTGCCAAAGATGGCATGCATGCCAAGATCCTAGTTCCCCAGGGACTAAGTGTGACTATCCCTGCAGCACAGAGTTTGCCAGAATTCCTAATAGAAGCCTGGAGGAAGGTACAGCTGGCTGCTCCCCTCCCTCTCTCCCTAGTAGGAATTAGTAAGCAGGTTTCTTCCAGACAACATCCTTTATAGGACAGAATTGCCCCACCCCATTCATAATACAATGGCCTCTTAATTACCTTTGGCCTGAGTGAGACAGAAACAACTTATATCTTTCAGTGTCTTTACTATACAAAGTATTTTTGGGATTTGGAGATGTGTCTTTTGAGTTTGTACTTTAAAAATGTGCAAAACTGTAGACTAGTAATTTAGGAATAAGTTTTATGAACCAGAGGCTAGGCTAATAGCCTCTTCCCTGTACTATAGCTGCTTTTCCCGGTTTATTTCATAGGCAAATCTTGTGCTGGGAGTCCCTCAGAGAAATAAGGGTCTCCATCAGGATCCATCAAGTCATTGTAAATAGCAAAGCCTTACAATGATCTCAATTGTCTGAAAATCAGGCCATACGATGGATGGATACCCAATCAGACCCCTCTGTGTGACTCTTTTCTGACCAACATTTTTTATTATTAAAATTGGTATAATCTATATTTTTAGGATAGCCTCAAGTTTTGTAGTATAGATATAAAATTTCTTTATAGAGATCCATTCATAGAATTCCCATTATAGATTTCTCCTTAATACTCTATAATAAACCAGCATTTAATGAGTTAATAGTTACACCCTCAGTGAAATAGCAGAAGCTGCTCTTTTCTCTGTCTCAGTGTTTGAAGGTCACAAATTGGCAAAATAAAAATACTTTTTTGTCTCAAACCTTTCTCACGCTGAGTTTAACCCATGAAACCAAAATATTCTCACACTTTACCACTTTCCCATGTTAGATTTGAACCCCTGAATTTGGGGGTTTCTCACACTCTAATCCACTTTTGAAATATGTTGAAGATTATTTTTATAAAAATAAAACTTAGATAAAGTAGAGTTTTGGTAGCCTTGGAGCATGTTTAGTCTCAGTGTAATTTATATGTAGAATTTTGCAGAAATACATTTTGTGTGCCAGCTTAACCAGTATAACCTTGAGTTTTTCTCTGTTTTGAATTTGAAATGAAAATTTTCCCAGCATTTGTGTGACTGTGAGCAAAAGGTATAAAAATAAAAATTCACAGGAAGTCTGAGAGAACAGCTTCTGGAAATCCACTGTGTCTCTGACTCTCTTCTTTCTCACCTAAACCTTATACCTTTCTAGACCACTGGAGCTGCTGGCTGACTTCCAGCATTCTTGGCCACTTTAGACTGTTCAATTTGCATTCAAAGGGGTCCCTTGCCTTAGGGAGAAATAGTAGCTTATCAGAGGTAGCAATCTCCCAAATCAGCCCTGCATCCAGATTGAAACCTGTCTTCAACCTTTGACCATTTGCTAAAAAGTTTAATTTGGAGGATACCCACTTTGGAAAGGCTGGAATATGATGGAGTGAATGTGTCAGGGTGATGTCATTTAACCTGAGGGTCATATTTTCCTATAAATGAGGGGTTTTCCTGTAATCCAGGGCTTTCTTTTGCTTTTTTTTAATAGCCACCATTTTCTTTCTCTGCTTCTGGTTCCTAAATACAGGCTAAATAGGGTGTATTTTGAAAATTTCAAGATCTCAATTTCCACTTTGGAAAGAAGCTAGGTTTGAGGGGATCATAGCTCACATAACTAGAGGGGAGTAGAGTTCTTGTGCCCCTCACCTCTCCCTCTCCCTCTCCCTCTCCCTCTCCCTCTCCCTCTCCCTCTCCATCTCCCTCTCCCTCTCTGTCTCCCTCTCCTGACTGCATCACCTCCTCATCTCCAGCAGTCCAATGGGAGAGCCTCATTCCTCACCTGGGTGGAGTAAGGGAAGAGAAGTCTGGCGGGGCAATTGGTCCTGACACTTGGTCTGGGGGGGTGGGGGGGTGGGACCTGGCACTCCATCTCCAAAAGGTTGCCCATTTATGACCTGCAGATTTATTCCTTTATTTAATGTAGCAGCTTCCCCCTGGGGATTGAACCCACCCATATCAGAGCAAGTTGTGGGGAATATCTCAAAGGTAGCATTCAATTAGAAAATTAGAACATTTCCCCCAAGGACAATGATCTCTTGTATTATTATTTCCAAAACTTCTTAACCGTGTTTTTAACTTAGAGGCAGTGTTAGATTTTAATATATTTATTCATAACCTAAAAGAATATAAACATACAAATATACATATGTGTATAAAATTGTCCCCCTTTCTTCATAGAACTATGCATCATTATTTAACAAAAAATATATTATTTTATCAATGTGATATAGACAAATCAAAATATGTAGTATCTTCTGCATTCTAAAAATTAGAGCCATTGCCATTTTAATCATTTGACTTCAGCTAAATACCAGTCATGCTTTGCACTTCCCCAGAGATTCTTAACATAATGGATACTATTTCCCAAAAATTATCTTCATGAAGGTACTAAAGGAGTGTAAAGTAATGGAAACATTCTGGATTTAGCATAATATGTGAGCTTAAAGGCCCCCTCAGCCCCTTATCATGGTATTGAAAAAATTACTTTACTTTCTTCATTTGTAAAATAAAGGAGTTATACTAAAAAAATCTCTAAGGTCCCTTTCAATTCCAAACTTATGATTCAATCAACTATACATTTTTATTGAACTATTATAACTATAGAAGCTATTATATGTAGAAAATCAATTTATAAATTACCACTTTTAAATTCTTAATTCATATTCTATTTTTAGCTTCATAAACAAAACAGAAGAGAATATGTTGATATCCAGTTATATTACTAAGGTACTTCACTTTTTTAAACACTGTATATATATATATGTGTGTGTATATATCATATATATGTATGTATGTATACATAAGTGTATTATTTTCCTTTGGAAAAAAAATATGTGGCCCAGTGGCTAGAATGCCAGCCTTGTAATCTGGAAGACCTAGGTCAGGATTCTGCCTCTGACAGATGTTGGCTGTGTGTATCAATGATTGTCACTCATTATTTCAAGTTTCTAATTTATTTTCCCTCAAGGATTTGATTGAGCATAGGACTGACAATCCTATTCACAGAAATAAATTCTTACAAATAGAATTAACTTCATCATAAGAACAGAATATATTTTTCAATGGTACAATAAGGGTGATTGGTTTTTTTTCTTTTTTTTTTTGTAATTTCACTGATTAGAAACCAATTTGGGTTTATTTGGCTCTCTGGTATTCCAAAGATCAATTATTCTGTCTTTCATTGAGTCAATTGAATATAATTTATTTTCTGGTTCAATCTGAATAGTGTTTAGGTTCAAATCACATGCTTTTAGTTTTGATTAAGAGGAATTAAACATCTGTCTTTTTCCAATTTTTCAGATATGTTATGATGTTTCCTCTGTTTATCATCCTACCTCTTCCTGTCTCTCCATTCTCTCTTCTATCCATAATTTTTTTTTATCAATACCACCACCACTTTTGTATTATTAAAGTGGAACAATCAATATGTCCCATGAACTCATTTTACAAGAATCTCATACCCTCATTCCCCAGGTTGGTAATCACTTGACTAAACAATCTGTATGGTACCTTTCAAATTCAAATTTAAATTATCTTATTATCTTATTATTCTGTGAACAAGGACATTTATGAGGCTTGCATGGATTTAGAATACTGCAGTATTATTTCCATTATCTGTACGAGTTCTTGTCTCACAAGGCAAATGCCCTGAAAATAGGTAGTTTTGTGCCAGAATTTGAGGAAGGTGTATGCCAGCTTGTTCCCAGTGCATTATTCCTGGCACAAGTTCTTGAATGAATTATCTTGTAAGTAGGATCACAGTTTGCTTAAGTTTCTTTTTTATCCATTAATTGACAGGGGCACATTGCTGAAGTTTCAGGAACATGTTAGAAGAATGATGGGAACTGATAAAAAGTACCATGTCTTCAAACACATATACAGATAAAAGTTTTATAGGAGTCTATATTTTGGCTAGATGTTGCTAGTGTCTAAATGGTGTCAAATGACTTTATAAAAATTCAAAAAACATATAAGCATATTAAAATTTTTCAATAATTTAATCACTTTATCACTTTCTGTCTATATGAGAGCAGACTTAATTTTAGTATTAAGTTATGATAATTTTAAAGTATTACATTAAGAGTAGAGCCTTAAGCTTGAACAGTACTTTACAGGCATTATTTCACTTCATCCCTACAACAATTCAGTGAGGCAGATGCCACTACTGTTATTATGCCTAATTCAAAATAAGGAGCCTGAGGTACAGAGGGGTTATGTGATTGGCCTATGCTCACACAGTTAATGTCAAAGGCAGGTCATGAATTCAGATCTCTCCTGACTTCAAATCTAACAATTATTCAAATATAACACATTGTATTGATGTTTGATGTGCTAGTCATAACCTGGCAAAGAAGAAATGAAGAAAGGACAGCATTTATTGTTCATGCTCAACATATTAGCTTAGATTTTAGTGGAAAAGTTGGCTGCTCTTTCCATCTAGGGACTAAGTGCCTGATTCTGTTAAAGAAGAAATGTCCCATTAAATATTGTATAAAATGGATTTAGTGTAGGCTTATTAGACATTCTTAAAGGATATTTGTTATTTCTGTAAGTCCAAAATTCCTCAAAAATCTATAAAGTACTAAACTACAAAAACTAAAAATTGAGTCTTACTATGGGCCATGAAACAATGTGATATCAAAATAAATTAAGGCATTGACTTGGTAAGAAAGAACTAAAACAAGTGTAAGTTTGTTTGAGGACTGCTAAAAATTATTTCAAACAAATGAAGGAAATTATGTTTTTCAAAATATCCTTTTTCTCTTTAAAAATTGATCTTAAGTCTTTTGTTAAATGTTTCCCAATTACATGAAAAAATTAACATTCATTTTACAAAAATTGAGTTTGAAATCATTTTCCTCTCTCATACCACTTAAACTTTCTGTATTCTTCAATGCTTTTTGTATGTTTTCCTTTTTAGGATGGCTAATATGGAAATATATTTTGCAAGTGTTCAAAAATACAAAAAATACAAAAAAATACAAAAAAAATATCCTATCAATTGATTTTTAAACACTTGCAAAATATATTTCCATATTAGCCATCCTAAAAAGGAAAACACACAAAAAGTATTGAAGAATAAAGAAAGTTTAAAAATCTATATGCTTTAATCTGGCCTCAGTGCAGATTAATCCAATCAATACAGGATTAATCCCAACAATTGGACAGACTGAGAAGTCTTCCAAGGGCAGAGAAAGTAACTACAAATCTTTACCCCTGGAGGGAAGATCTTTCATCAAAGATCATTAAATACATCTGCTCAAACTAGCAGAACAAGGAAGGGAAAAAACATGAGTAATCAACAGAAAAAGAGAAAAGAAATGACAATTGACAGCTTCTTTCAAGGAAGTGAAAAGGGAGCAAATGAAACAGAAATAGAAGAAGAGGAAGTAGTTCCAGTGAACTGGACACAGGCTTAGGAAGATCTCAAAATTCAATTAATTCAAGAATTTAAAAGTCAATTAACTCAAGAACTTCAGGAACTAAAAAAGCAATCAAGAGAGGCTGAAGACAATTTGAAAAACGAAATACATGAGCTAAAACAAGAAAATAAAGTCTTAAAAGCCAGAATTGGCCAGCTTGAAAATGAAACAAAGAAGGCAAAAGATAATGTACAAAGAAAATCAGACCAGAAAGAGAAGGATGACCAAAAAGCAAGGGATGAAATTCAGTCTTTAAAAAACAGAACTCAACAACTAGAAGAAAATGACTTCACAAGACAGCAAGAATGTATAAAACAAAATTTAAAAAAAATGAAAAATTTGAGAAGAATATGAAACACCTCATTGATTCAACCAAAGATCTAGAGAACAGACATAGAAGAGACAACTTAAGAATTATTGGTTTACCAGAACATCATGATAAAAGAAAAAGTTTAGATACTATTTTACAAGAAATTATTAGAGAAAATTGCCCACAAATTCTTGAACAAGAAGGAAAAGTGGAAATTGACAGGATCCACAGATCACCTCCTACATTTAATCCACAACTGAAAACTTCCAGGAATATTATAGCCAAATTCAAAAACTACCAGACCAAGGAAAAAATATTACAAGCTGCCAAAAAAAAAGTCATTCAGATATCAGGGAACCACAGTTAGGATAACACAGGATCTGGCTGCATCTACATTGAAGGACCAGAAGGCATGGAACACAATATTCAGGAAAGCAAGAGAACTGGGTCTACAACCAAGAATTAACTATCCAGCAAGACTAACTATATTATTACAGGGGAAAGTATGGTCATTCAATAAAATTGAGGACTTCCAAACATTCATCAAGAAAAAACCGGACTTAAACAGAGAGTTTGCTCCCCAAACCCAGAACTCAAGAGAATCAACATAAGGTAATTAAGAGAAAGGGGGGAGGAGAAAATAAATATTCTTTTCTTTAAGGGACAAAAAAAGTTTAATCAATTTATATCCCAAGAAGAAAAGAAGGTATAGGCAAATATTAAAAATTATTATTACCAACAGGGTAACTAGAAGAAGTTTACATAGAGGGAACACGGACTAACTGTATAGGATGAAATGTCAAGAGATATATAACTATACATATGTATGTATGTATGTATGTATAAATATATACAAAACTGGGGGGGAAGAAGATGACAATAAGAAAAAAAGGAAAGCAAACATAAAGGAATAAATTTATATTCCATAAAGAAGCACATGGGATTAACACGGAAAAATAACAATACACTGTAAGGGTAAAGAGGTTAGAGAGAGGGAATATTCAATACTTAAGTGCATTGAAATCAACTTAGAGAAGAACAATCAGATCCATAGGGGCAGAAAATTGATTCACGTCCTATAGAGAAGTAGAAGGGTAACAAAGGGAATGGTAGGGAGGGAAGATACTAAGGAGGGAGAGAGTTTGGGGAGGGGAGCACCACATGGCTTTAAAGAACAATAAGAGGGGAATAAGAAGGGAGGGAGGAGAAAGAGAAGTACAAGAAGGGAGGGAATTATAGGAACTGATTAAAAACAAAACACTGGTATAGAAAGAAACAGTGAAAGAAGAAAAGACAGGACTAGGAGAGAGAATCAAAATGTCTGGGAATGCAGAGTTGATAATTATAACTTTGAATGTGAATGGGATGAACTCACCCATAAAACGGAAGCAAATAGCAGAGTGGATTAGAAACAAAAATGCAACAATATGTTGTTTACAAGAAACACACATCAGACAGACAAACAGACAGAGAATGAAAATGAGAGGATGGAGTAAAATCTTTTGGGCTTCAAATGGGAAAAAGAAGGCAGGGGTGGCTATCATGATCTCTGACAGAGCCAAAGTAAAAATAGTTAAGGTTAAAAGGGATAGGGAAGGTTACTACATCCTAATAAAAGGCAGTATAAACAATGAAGTAATATCAGTACTCAATATGTATGCACCAAATGGAATATCTTCCAAATTTCTAAAGGAGAAGCTACTGGAGCTCAAGGATGACATAGATAGCAAAACCATACTAGTGGGGGACCTGAACCTTCCCCTATCAGATCTAGATAAGGCAAAACAAAAAATAAATATGAAAGAGATAAGAGAGGTGAATGAAACCCTAGAAAAAATTGAGTTAATAGATATTTGGAGAAAAATAAATAAAGACAAAAAGGAATAAACCTTCTTTTCAGCAACACATGGAACATTCAGAAAGATAGACCATGTAATAGGGCACAGAAACATGGCAAACAAATGCAAAAAAGCAGAAATAATAAATGTAATCTTCTCAGATCATAATGCAATAAAAATAGTTATTAGTAAGAATACATGGAGAGAATAAGAAACAGAGGGGAAAGAAAGAAAACTCATAACTTTTTTAAATTTGACTCTTTAAGGGCTTCATTAAGATCTAATTATCTGTATTACTATGTGGAGAAATGCTATGTATAATTCTCTGTAGTGAACTCTATTCACTATTATAGTATTCACTATTATAGCAATCAGAAGAATAATTTATAGGGAGAGGGTGGAATACTAAATGGTCTAAGAAGAAATGGGGTGTGGGAAAGAGGGGAATGAATAGTAGGGGACACCAAGAGAAACTTGAGTGAATAAGAAAAATAGGATATTCTATTACACACAAAGACAGCATGGGAATGGGAGGGGACAAATACTAGTATAAGAAGGAGAGAAAGGGAGCATTAAGAGGTAATATTTAAACCTTACTCTCAGTGTAATCAACACTGAAAGGGAAGAATAGCTACATTATTCATTGGGATAAAAATCTCTATCTAACCCTACTGAGAAATTCAGAAGGGATAAACCAAGGGGAGCAGGGGAGTGGGGAGGTCAAAAAAGGAAGGGGAGAAGAAGGGGGAAGGAATTCATTAGGTCTTTAAAAATAAAAAGAGGGGAATAACAAGGGAGGGAGTAGAAAGGGAAGTTAACCAAAGGAGGGGATAAGGGATACCAACTCAAAGCAAACCACTGGTTTAAAAGAAAATAGTGTAAGAAGGAGTGGGGCTAGGGAAGGATACAAAAATGTCAGTGAATGCACAACTGATAATTATAATTCTGAATGTGAATGGGATGAACTCACTCATAAAACGGAAGCAAATAGCAGAGTGGATCAGAAACCAAAATCCTACCATATGTTGTCTACAAGAAACACATATGAGGCAGGTGGACATACACAAGTTTAAGGTTAAGGGCTTGAGCAAAATCTTTTGGGCATCAAATGAGAAAAATAAGGCAGGAGTGGTGATCATGATTTCTGAAAAAGCCAAAGTAAAAATAGATATGATTAAAAAGGACAGGGAAGGTCATTACATCCTGATTAAAGGCAGTATAAACAATGAGGAAATAACACTGCTCAATATATGTGCACCAAGTAGTATAGCATCCAAATTCCTAAAGGAGAAACTGGCAGAGCTCAAGAAGGAAATAGATAGTAAAACCATAAGAGTGGGAGATCTAAATAATCCTCTTTCAGTTCTAGATAAATCAAAGCAAAAAATGAATAAGAAAGAGGTAAGAGAGGTGAATGAAGCCCTAGAAAAATTAGATTTAATTGATATGTGGAGAAAAATAAATAGGGACAAAAAGGAATACACCTTCTTTTCAGCTGCACATGGTACATTCACAAAGACTGACCATGTAATAGGTCATAGAAACATTGCAAGCAAATGCAAAAGAGCAGATATAATAAATGTAACCTTCTCAGATCATAATGCAATAAAAATAGTAAGGGCACCTGGACAGGAAAATCAAAAACCAATTGGAAATTAAACAATATGATTCTACAAAAGCAATTAGTCAAAGAAGAAATCATAGAAACAATCAACAATTTCATTGAAGAGAATGACAGTGATGAGACATCCTACCAAACTCTGTGGGATGCAGCCAAGACAGTACTCAGGGGGAAATTTATATCCTTGAGTGCATATATTAACAAATTAAGGAGGGCGGAGATTAATGAATTGGGCATGTAACTCAAAAAAATATAAAGCAAGCAAATTAAAAACCCCTAGAAGGAAACTAAATTAGAAATACTAAAATTTAAGGGAGAAATTAATAAAATCAAAAGTAAAAGAGCTATTGAATTAATAAATAAGATTAGAAACTGGTATTTTGAAAAAACAGATAAAATAGACAAAGTACTGGTTAATCTAATAAAAAAAAAGGAAAGAATAAAACCAAATTGACAGTATCAAAGATGAAAAGGGAGACCTCACCTCTAATGAAGGGGAAATTAAGACAATCAAAAACTATTTCGCCCAATTATTTGGCAACAAATATAATAATATAATAATTTAGGTGATATGGATGAATATTTACAAAATTATAAATTGCCTACATTAACAGCAGAAGAAATAGAATACCTAAATAATCCCATATCAGAAATAGAAATTGAACAAGCCATCCAAGAACTCCCTAAGAAAAAATCACCAGGACCTGATGGATTCACAAGTGAATTCTATCAGACATTCGAAGAAGAACTAATCCCAATGCTATACAAATTATTTGATAAGATAAGCAAAGAAATAGTCCTACCAAATTCCTTTTATAATACAAATATGGTACTGATTCCAAAGCCAGGTAGATCAAAAAGAGTGAAATAAAACTACAGACCAATCTCCCAAAAATCACATGATAATCTCAATAGATGCTGAAAAAGCCTTTGACAAAATATAGCATCCATTCCTATTGAAAACACTGAAAAGTATAGGAATAGAAAGACCTTTCCTAAAAATAATGAACAGTATATACCTAAAACCATCAACAAAAATCATATGCAATGGGGATAAATTAGAAGCCTTTCCAATAAGATCAGGAGTGAAAAAAGGATGCCCATTATCACCTCTACTATTCAACATAGTACTAGAAACACTAGCAGTAGCAATTAGAGAAGAAAAAGAAATTGAAGGTATCAAAATAGGCAATGAGGACACTAAGTTATCACTCCTTGCAGATGATATGATGGTCTACTTAAAAAATCCTAGAGAATCAACTAAGAAGCTGGTAGAAATAGTCAACAACTTTAGCAAAGTTGCAGGATACAAAATAAATGCACATAAATCATCAGCATTTCTATATATTTCCAACACATTAGAGCAGCAAGAGGTAGAAATAGAAACACCATTTAAAATTGCCCTAGACAATATAAAATACTTAGGAATCTACCTACCAAAACAAACACAGCAATTATACAAAAAGAACTACAAAACACTTTCCAAACAAATAAAACGGGATCTCAACAATTGGAAAGCCATTGATTGCTCATGGGTAGGACGAGCTAACATAATAAAAATGACCATTCTACCCAAATTAATTTACCTATTTAGCACCATACCTATCAAATTACCAAAAAACTTCTTTACTGAATTAGGAAAACTATAACAAAGTTCATTTGGAATAACAAAAGATCAAGAATATCAAGGGAAAAAATGAAGAAAAATGTGAAGAAAGGGGGCCTAGCAGTACCAGATATTAAACTATACTATAAAGCAGCAGTCATCAAAACAATATGGTACTGGCTAAGAGACTGAAGGGAGGATCAGTGGAATAGACTTGGGGTTAATGACATCAGCAAGGCAGTGTATGATAAACCCAAAGAGCCCAACTTTTGGGACATGAATCCACTATTTGACAAAAACTGCTGGGAAATTTGGAAAACAATATGGGAGAGATTAGTTTTAGATCAACATCACACACCCTAAAAAAAGATAAATTCAGAATCAGTGAATGACCTGAACATAGAGGGAAACTATAAATAAGTTAAATGAACACAAAATAGTATACCTATCAGATCTCTGGGAAAGAAAAGATTTTAAAACCTCACAAGAGTTAGAGAAAATTACAAAATATAAATTAAATGGTTTTGATTATATTAAACTAAAATGTTTTTGTACAAACAAAGATAATGTAGTCAAAATCAGAAGGGAAAGAACAAATTGGGAAAAAAATCTTTATAACAAAAAACTCTGACAGTGGTCTAATTACTCAAATATACAAGGAGCTAAATCAATTGTATAAAAAATCAAGCCATTCCCCAATTGAAAAATGGGCAAGAGACATGAATAGGCAATTTTCAGGTAAAGAATTCAAAAGTATCAATAACCACATGAGAAAGTGTTCTAAATCGCTAATAATTAGAGAAATGCAAATCAAAACAACTCTGAGGTATCACCTCACACCTAACAGATTTGCTAAAATGAAAGAAAGGGGAAAGTAATGATTGCTGGAGGGGATGTGGCAAAATTGGGACATTAATGCATTGCTGGTGGAGTTGTGAACTGATCCAACCATTCTGGCTGGCAATTTGGAACTGTGCCCAAAGGGCTATAAAAGAATGCCTGCCCTTTGATCCAGCCATACCATTGTCGGGTTTGTGCCCCAAAGAGTTCATAAATAAACAGACTTGTACGAAAATATTTATAGCTGTGCTTTTTGTGGTGGCAAAGAAATGGAAAAGGAGGGTATGTCCTTCAATTGGAGAATGGCTGAACAAACTGTGGTATATGCTGGTGATGGAATACTATTGTGCTAAAAGGAATAATAAACTAGAGGAGTTCCAGGTGAACTGGAAATACCTCCAAGAACTGATGCAGAGCGAAATGAACAGAGCATGAAGAACACTGTTCACAGAGACTGAGATACTATTGTAAAATCGAATACAATGGACTTCTGTACCAGCAGCAATGCAATGACCCAGGACAATTCTGTGGGATTTATGGTAAAGAACGCTACCCACATTCAGAGGAAGAACTGCAGGAGAGGAAACACATAAGAAAAATAAATGCTTGAACGGATGGGATGAGGTGGACATGATTGGTAATGTAGACTCGAAACTCCCACACCAATGCAACTATCAACAATTTGGAAATAGTTCTTGATCAATGACACATGTTAAAACCAGTCAAAATGTGCATCCGCCATGGGTGGGGGGATAGTGGGGCGTGAAGGGGAAAGTAGGAGCATGAATCATGTAACCATGTTAAAAATGAATATCAATAAACGATTAAAAAAAAGAATACATGGAGAGGCAAACCAAAAACTAATTGGAAATTAAATAATATGATTCTCCAAAATAATTTAGTGAAAGGACAAATCACAGAAACAATTAATAATTTCATTGAAGACAATGACAATGATGACACATCTTAACGAATCTTATGGGATGCAGCCAAAGCAGTTCTAAGAGGTAAATTTATATCACTGAGTGCATATATTAACCAATTAGGGAGGGCAGAGGTTAAGGAATTGGACATGCAACTTAAAAAACTAGAAAAGGAACAAATTAAAAATCCTCAGATGAAAACTTAATTAGAAATACTAAAAATCAAAGGAGAAATTAATACAGTTGAAAGTAAAAGAACTATTGAATTAATAAATAAGACCAGAAGTTGTTATTTTGAAAAAAAAGATAAAATAGACAAAGTATTGGTTAATCTAATTTAAAAAAGGAAAGAAGAAAAGCAAATTAATAGTATCAAAGATGAAAAAGGAGACCTCACCTCTAATGAAGAGGAAGTTAAGGAAATCATTAAAAACTATTTTGCCCAATTATATAGCAATAAATTTAACAATCTAGGTGATATGGATGAATATTTGCAAAAAAAACATAAATTGCCTAGATTATCAGCAGAAGAAATAGAATACTTAAATAATGCAATATCAGAAAAACAAATTGAACAAGCCATTAAATAACTCCCTAAGAAAAAATCACCAGGGCCTGATGGATTCAGAAGTGAATTCTGTCAAACATTCAAAGAACAATTAATCCCAATACTTTACAAATTATTTGATATAATAAGCAAAGAATGAATCTTACTAAACTCCTTTTATGACAGAAATATGGTACTGATTCCAAAGCCAGGCATATCAAAAACGGAGAAAGAAAATTACAGACCCATCTCCTTAATGAACATAGATGCAAAAATCTTAAATAGAATACTAGCAAAAAGACTCCAGCAAGTGATAAAGAGGGTTATTCATCATGATAAGGTGGGATTTATACCAGGATTGCAAGGATGGTTCAACATTAGGAAAACCATCCACATAATTGACCATATCATCAAGCAAACCAACAAAAATCACATGATTGTCTCAATAGATGCAGAAAAAGCCTTTGACAAAATACAACACCCATTCCTACTGAAAAGACTAGAAAGCATAAGAATAGAAGGTTCTTTTCTAAAAATAATAAACAGTATATATCTTAAACCATCAACAAGCATCATATGCAATGGGAGTAAATTAGAAGCCTTTCCAATAAGATCAGGTGTGAAACAAGGATGCCCATTATCACCTCTTTTATTTAACATTGTACTAGACACCAGCAGTAGCAATTAGAGAAGAAAAAGAAATTGCAGGTATTAGAATAAGCAAGGAGGAGACTAAGCTATCACTCTTTGCAGACAATATGATGGTATACTTAAAAAATCCTAGAGAATCAACTAAAAAGCTAGTAGAAATAATCAACAACTTTAGCAAAGTTGCAGGATACAAAATAAATGCACATAAATCATCAGCATTTCTATATATTTCCAACACATTAAAGCAGCAAGAGGTAGAAAGAGAAACACCATTTAAAATCACCCTAGACAATATAAAATACTTAGGAATCTATCTACCAAAACAAACACAGCAATTACACGAAAAGAACTACAAAACACTTTCCAAATAAATAAAACGGGATTTCAACAATTGGAAAGCCATTGATTGCTCATGGGTAGGACGAGCTAACATAATAAAAATGACCATTCTACCCAAATTAATTTACCTATTTAACACCATACCAATCCAACTACCAAAAAACTTCTTTACTGAACTAGGAAAAAGTATAATAAATTTCATTTAGAATAACAAAAGATCAAGACTATAAAGGGAAATAATGAAAAAAAATGTGAAGGAAGGGGGCCTAGAAGTACCAGATATTAAACTATTCTATAAAGCAGCAGTCATCAAAACAATATGGTACTGGCTAAGAGACAGAAGGGAGGATCAGTGGAATAGACTTGGGGTAAGTGATGTCAGCAAGACAGTGTATGATAAACCCAAAAAGCCCATTTTCTGGGACATGAATCCACTATTTGACAAAAACTGTTGGGAAAATTGGAAAACAATTTTAGAGATTAGGATTAGATCAACATCTCACACCCTACTCCAAGATAAATTCAGAATGGGTGAATAACTTGAATATAAAGAAGGAAACTATAAGAAAATTAGCTGAACATAGAATAGTATACCTGTCAGATCTATGGGAAAGGAAAGATTTTAAAACCAAGCAAAGGTTAGAGAAAATTGGAAAATGTAAATTAAATGGTTTTGATTATATTCAGCTAAAAATCTTTTGTACAAACAAAGATAATGTAGTCAAAATCAGAAAGGAAACAACAAATTGGGAAAAAATCTTTATAACAAAAAACTCTGACAGGGGTCTAATTACTCAAATATACAAGGAGCTAAATCAGTTGTATAACAAATCAAGCCATTCCCCAATTAATAAATGGGCAAGGGACATGAATAGGCAATTTTCTGATAAAGAAATCAAAAGTATCAATAAGCAAATGAGAAAGTGTTCTGAATCTCTAATAATTAAAGAAATACATGTCAAAACAACTCCAAGGTACCACCTCACACCTAGCAGAATGGTTAAAATGATAGCAGGGGAGAGTAATGAATGTTGGAGGGGATGTGGCAAAATTGGGATGTTAATGCACTGCTGGTGGAGTTGTGAACTGATCCAACCATTTTGGATGGCAATTTGGAACTATGCCCAAAGAGCGATAAAAGAATACCTGCTCTTTGATCCAGCCATACCATTGCTGAGATTTTACCCGAAAGAGATCATAGATAAACAGGCTTGCACAAAAATATTTATAGCTGTGCTCTTTGTGGTGGCAAAAAACTGGAAAGCAAGGGTATGCCCTTCAATTGGGGAATGGCTAAACAAATTGTGTTATATGTTGGTGATGGATTACTATTGTGCTCAAAGGAATAATAAACTGGAGGAATTCCATGTGAACTGGAAAGACCTCCAGGAATTGATGCAGAGTGAAAAAAGTAGAGCCAGAAGAACATTGTACACAGGGACTGATATACTGTGGTAAAATCTAATGTAATGGAAGTCTGTACTAGCAGCAATGAGATGACCCAAGACAATTCGGAGCGATTTATGGAAAGGAACACTACCCACATTCAGAGGAAGAACTACAGGAGTAGAATCACAGAAGAAAAACATCTGCTTGGACACTTGGGTTGATGAGGACATGATTGGGGATGTTGACCTGAAAAGACCACACCCAAGGAATTATCAATAATGTGTAAATAAGTCTTGACTGACCACACATAATAAAACCAGTGGAAATGTGGATTAGCTACAGTGGAGGGGGTTGGGGAGAGGGGGGGAGGGGAAAGTAAAAACATGATTTATGTAACCATGGAAATTTTTTCTAAAAATAAAACATTTTTAAAGAAATAAAAAATATGTTTTTCATTATGAAATTTACACTTTATCCCCTCCAATATAATGACCATACCTTTAGAGACACTAGACTAGTAGGAAATTATATATTCATCTAAAATCAAAGGGTTATATTGAGGGCAAATAGATGGTAAAGTTATCACCAAGTTTCAAGGAAACTTATAATAAATCTTATAATAAAGAAAATAATTAACTGTGGAGTTTAGAAAGACTTCCATGATTTCCTTTTTAGTAGCTGTGAATTTTTCCTTGTCACACATTAATCCTACACATATATCACAACCCTTTTAGTCTTAAATTTGATCTCTTTATTTTTTTCCAGATGTCACGTTGTCACATTTTTTAGTAATTTTTTCTGACATTTTGAGATCCCTGCATTCACCCTACCTTCTACCTCTCCCCCTTTCCCAAGATGACACATAATATAAAGGTTGTAAATGTATTATTATACGTACTTCTATGTTCATTATGTTGTGAAAGAAGATCCATATCACTTAGTCTAGAGAAAAATTGATGGAGGAAATAAAATGAAGAATGCGATACTTCAATTTGCATTTAAACTTCACCAATACTTTATTAGTAGTTAATAGCCTTTTTCCTCATGCATCCTTTGGAGTTTACCTGGATCCTTACATTGCTTATAATAGTTAAATCATTCACAATTTATCACCATACTTTATTGCTGTTATTATATACAATTTTTTTTCTGTTTCTGCTCACTTCACTTTGCATCAGTTTATGTAAGCCTTTCCAGGATTTTTGTGACCATCTTGTTTGTATTTCTTATGGCTCAATAGTATTGCAAAATAATCAGTCAGAGATAATTATTGCTACCCCTGTTTTTTTTAACTTTGGTTGAACTCACTCTTCCTATGGACACTGTGCTTTATTTGTAGGAAAATGAATCCTGGCCTTCAGGATATAATATTTTATATTGTCAAGTCTTCTCTTATGACCTTAGTAAATGAGTTTACTACAAGTTAGTATAATCTACCATTTGATCATTTAATAGGAAGTACATTAAAGGTAGGCTTGTAAACTCTAGTGTTATTAGTAAAGCCCCTTAAGGTTACCCCAGACATGTTTTTATTAGAAGTCATTAATACTCAACATGGAACATGGGTGTTGTTTAATCCTGAGACTGTACTTTGCCTAGACACACACACACACACACACACACACACACACACACACACACAAATACACACAAAGTAGTCTCTGACATTTATATAAGTAACCGTAATCATGGTCAATGGAAATGTGTGCAGATAAGAATATAATTCACCTGAACTTTGGGAATAACTAAGGTTTTTTGACCTCTCAGTCAATGTTCTTTTAATGCTAAAAAAACCCCTAAAACCTTTCCCCTTGGTTGTTTCTCCATGTCTTTCCATTGCTATTTTAAAATCATTTTCATTATATTATCATTAAAATGGTTCCTTTCCTTTCTAACTATTCATTTGTTCTGTAAATGAGTAATAATTAATGTTTGATCAATGTACTCAGATTGCATGTCAACTCTTTTTTTTTCTTTTTTTTTATGATCAAGCCTGGGTCCAAAACAGAAGCAGCTTCTCAGTAAAATTTACCCTATCACTACTGACTTATCAAATGGTGACCCTAAGAGAAGAGAGGAAGAGAAGATAATAGAAAGTTCTTGTCAATGTGAAAAGAATTTAGATACTAACTTTGTTTTTAGCTGCCTTCTTCTCTGAGTATACAGGAGGAAGAATATTAACATTCATTGGAATGAGGGAGTGATATCTGTGACATAATGAGAAAGTGCCTCACTAACCCCATAAGAATGAAGCGTGTCTGTAATCACAGAGTCAATCTAGCTTGTCTCAGACATTTGTCACCATTCTGGTGTCTCTGAGAGTTAGACATTTCAAAACATCTGTGCTGTAAGTGAAGCATTATCTGTGTTGTGGTTTCCCATATTCCCTTCCTTGACTTGTTCTTCTCACCATTGTCCTTTCCTCTAAGATCACACAAGTAGTGACCAACAGAATCCTATCTGAGAAGCTGACTAGGATCTCTATGAGACAAGTGCATATGTATAATTTCAGAAAATAAATGATATTGTTATTGCACCAATGGGACTCAGTTTACCTCTATTGGTTCTTTTAGGTCATTCAGAACTAGGTCTGTTTATTCCAGTGAAGATAAAATAATTTTTCCTTCTTCTTCTAAGTTTGCAAAGTATGAAATGCTATAATTTCTATTGCCTGAATTTTAATAATATATAGGGGGTAGGGATAAGGATAAGGACTGGACCTATGATTCTGTTAAATAAGGATCTCTTGGATAATTTCCTTTACCAATGCAGGTTAGCACCTTCTCTAAAATTTATGAGTTTAAAGAATCTTCTAGAGCACCAAGAGATTAAGTAGTCACACAACCAGTGTCACAAGAGTCACAGCTAGGATGTATTAGTGGCAGATTTGAACTCAAATATTTGACTCTGAGATTAATTCTAAATCCACTTACTCCACAATGTTTCTCAGAACACAGATATAGATATACCATCATAAATGTTTATACACACCTGAGTTATTGAAACATTTTTGTCAGGTTCTCACAGATGTCACCAATGGGTAAGGAGTGGGTTATTCCATCATGGATCTTGGATGTATATAATAGGTGTTGTTTTTATAATCTAGTTCTTATATTTATTAATCTTATTCATAGAGAAATATTCCTGGAACAAATTGTTATGCCACTATTATTCATTTACTGTTAATGATCTATAGATTTCCACACAGGTGGATAAAAATGTGGCTTATTTTGTAGGTGAATAAAAGTATTAAGATGGAAACTCATCCATCCTCTTTAGATTCCTTGAAATTATCCTCATTACAATTTCAATAGTAGACAAGGATGATATGAACCTCAACTTTCCCCTTTACAAGTTTGTTATTTTTGACTACATCTCTTTGTATTTCAATAACTTTTTATTTTATTTAGCTTGGTGATGTTATAAAAAGTAGGTAATCTGTGTGGGTCAACTAGGCAATTTGGGTGTGAGGAAGGATAAAAGGGGATATTAGGTGATTATAAGGTGATTGGAGGAGGAAAGAAGGGAAGGGAAAGTATATAGGAGATAAAGGAAATGGGGTATGTAGGAGAGGGTAGCTCAAACAGGTTTATTCACAGAGGCTTGAGACAGAGAATACAGGGAGAAAATTAAGGCCAGTAAGAAATGTTTAGGTTTTGGCTGGTGAATTTCTCTTGTTAGTTTCTAAAGTCTCTTGAGGGAGGAGTCGAGAGGGCCCCTCCCTGCCAGTCAAACTGATGGCTGAAGGAAGTCTCGGGTAGGTACTTCCTGCCAAGATGGATGCCCCCAGTTCTCTCAAGAAATAAAAGAAAATGATTCCTTCCCTCTTTAGCCCTTGCCTCAATTTTTGATACAATGATTCACCAGAGGCTTGAATAGGTAACAAGGGAATTTATTAATACCAGGGTCAGTCAGAAGGGGAGAAGAGTTCAGGATTTTCTAACTGCTGCTAGGGAGAGGGGTGATGGTGGGGGAAGGACCGCAGGAGAGGTTTAGACTGAGAGAGCCTGCTCTCTCAGTCAGGAGATTCAACTCCCTTTTAAGTAAAGTCCTTATTGAATCACTAAAACTAGGGGTAACTTATTTGAGGATACTCTACGTGTCTATAGAAACTAAAACCCACAATATTCAATCACCAAGCCCTCCCTTCCACCCAAGACCCACAGGAAATTCAGGAGAAGGGGACGGATATGGATGGAGAGATCAAGGAGAGGTCCAGAGAAATGTGATAGGTTTAAATTTCCCCAAGACAAGATAAGCATAGGCCAAGGCCGAAGCAATTAGGTCAAAGCCAAGCTGAAAGGCCTAAGCCAACAGGCTAAGCAAAAGCAAAAGCCTCTAGCAACAGCAAAAGCCAGAAGGCAAAAGCCCCATCAGTTGGAACTTCAACTCTATTTATAGTTTCAAGTTCCAATGGACTTTCTGAAGATACTAAGACTTCTAACTGACTTTTTGTGACTGTTGGAAATTACAGAAGTAAAAAGTTTGTTAGCCACCTTGCATTACAGTGACTATGAGTATTGGGGTAAGGGCATCTAATAAAAAACCATTTTGACAGATATGATAGCTAAAAGAGTTCTGAAATTAAGCAACTCCAATAAATGTGGCCATTATCATAAAAAACTATGAAATGATTATATATGAAATAGCACATCCGTTTTGCAAAGCTTGATCTTTTGAAGTATATAATAAATTCATTTCATTAGATTTAATGCTATATTACTTGTGTCTTCCTCTGAATTTCCTTTTGTCATTTTAGTGCATATTCGAATTGGTTTCATGACCATCATTTGTTTTGTGTTTCATATCAATTTCTTAATGCTCATCCCCACTCTAATCTAAAAATAAAATCCTATTTTGCAATAATAAACTTAGTCAAGTGAAACAAATCTACATCTTCATCATATAAAAAAATGTATGTCTCCTTTTGCATCTTAAATTTGTAACTTCTAGAGGATATCATGCTTCATCTATCAGTACTCTGGAGATATAGGAATATTACAGCAATCAAAACTCTAAAAAAAAACTCTAAAAAAGTTGTTTTTCTTTACAGCATTGTTTTCTTGTATAAATAGTTTTTATTATGAGCACCTCACTTTGTCTCAGTTCATACAAGTATTTCCAGGTTTCTCTGAATCCTTAACTTTCTAACAGTATAAAAATATCCCATTACTTCTCCAGTGAATAATGTGTCTGGCCTAAAGTGTGAAATACATATCTTCCTTAGTTCAATTCTGGCCCAAGACACTTACTAACTGTATTCTTTTCTCAGCTCTTCATTCATAAAATGACTGGAAGAGGAAATGGCAAATCACTCTAGCATATATGCCAAGAAAATCCCAAATGGGGTCACAGAGACAGATACAATTGAAAAACTACTAAACAGCAACAACAAGACATTCATATATAATTTTTTGTTGAGCTATTCCCCTGTTGATGAACAGCTCCTTAGTTTTACATAAATTAATGTAATGCTGGTGGAGCTATGATGTGCGATCTAACAATTTCAAGATGCAAGTTGGAAGTATTCACAAAAAGTCACTCAGCAATGTATATACTAGACAAGAATTCCAAAAACTGGGTTCAAAGCTGGCTTCTGATACTTCCTAGCTGTGTGACCCTAAGCAAGTCACTTAACCCCCATTGCCTAGCCCTTACCACTCTTCTGCCTTAGAACAAATACCCAGTATTGATTTTTTTTAAACCCTTACCTTCCGTCGTGGAGTCAATACTGTATATTGGCTCCAAGGCACAAGAGTGGTAAGGGTAGGCAATGGGGGTCAAGTGACTTGCCCAGGGTCACACAGCCGGGAAGTGACTGAGGCAAGATTTGAACCTAGGACCTCCTGTCTCTAGGCCTGACTCTCAATCCACTGAGCTACCCAGCTGCCCCCATCCCCCCAGTATTGATTTTGAGATGAAAGGTAAGGGTTTAAAAATAAATCCAAAAACTTAACTTGAATAATGTAGGTTGAAACTTTAAAATCTTGAAGCTGAGCTTTTTGATTCATGCCAATTTTAAGATTTAAGCTTTCAGAACTTAAAATTTCACTAAGATTTTTGGGACATGCTTTATGTGTTTTCACACACACAATTAGTATATATACAACAATTCATAAAATGTGTGCATGTATGTATTACATGTGTGTTCTTTTTGTTATAACAAAGACCTTTTGAGTTTTCTGAATCAATTATTAGATCTGAGTAATTATAGACAAAGTATTGGCCTGTGGTAATTCTTCAGTACTGTTATTCTTTATTGAATTCTCTGAAACATTTTGAGGTCTATATTTGTAGTGCAGGATATTTTGTGATCTGTATTTGTAGTATAGGCTTGCCAGCCATTGTAAGATAGCAAACATCTAATCTACATCATCATCATTGTAGTCATATCTCATTTTCCTTACTAAATAGAGAGGTCCAAGGGAGCATTTATGTTTTTTTTTATTGTGTTTTGTATGTTTTGTTATATAAAAATTGTACATCATTTCAAAGTCAGTCTGCAAAAAGGTCAGAGAAAGCCTAGAAATTTGTCATTCCCAAAGTTATCCAATGATGAGTCACTAAGTTCATGGAATTTCTGGATGTTTCCAGGGAGTTCCTGCAGCATACTCCCTGAGATGACTCCTCTAGTCCAATTCAGCATTCACTATATAAGAATAAGAAGTGACTGAGCACCCAACAAAATTGTAAGTGACAGTTAATTCACTTTGTAGAATTCCTGCATCAGCATTTGTTTTCAAAAACAAACATAATTTCTAAATTATTCCTACCTATGTGAACACTTGTGATGACCAGGGAATTTTGTGTTTCATGATTACATGAAGAATATTTGCTCCCCAGTAAGCTATGATTGTAAGTAAGTCATCATTCACTAAGACATAGCTACAATACTGCCAAAGATGCTATTTCCCTTTCTAGCTTTCTAGCACAGAATTTTTTCTAGTATAAATTTTTTCTAGTATAAATGCAAAGCATCAACCCTGTACTTTTCACTTCTAGAAAGCCATAGATAATGTCATCTCCCTCTTTCCTAACTCTCCTTCCATTCTATACATATGGACTCAAAAGATCACAAATTATATTGTAGGAATTTGTTCAATACAACTTAACTAGTATCTATTAAACCCTACTTTCTGCACAACACTGTACACAATGCTGAGACAAAATTGAAAGAACTTTCTTCTTTAATAAAAATATTAATTAATATAAATACAGATCTATATGGTTCACAAACATTATATAGGCATTATCATATATGAATTGATAATAGATCCATGAAATAAGGATTATAGTCAATATTATCCCCTTTTTATTTGAGAGAAAACTGAAAATGAGAAAGTATCTCAATCAAAGCTATGCAGCTAGTAAATGAATGTGTTGGGTTTTAAACCTAAGTCTTGGTGATACCAAGTTTTGATTATCTATTCTATATAGAATCAAATTGGTTGTTGGTTAGGATCTCCCAACATCTGAAAAACATTTCATTTTCATTGATTATATAATTATACCTCATATTCTGGAACCACTCTCCAAACTCATATAGTTAACATTCCAAATTACCTGACAATTTATTTTCTACTGTCTCTAGCATAGAAAAGATAATAGGTATGGCCTAGATAATAAGAATAATTAAATGAGTTGGGAGCTATTTTTGCACCCTTACTCTGTATTTTAGCTATTATTAGATTATTATATATTCCCTCAGGTCTCTAGAGTACCTCTGAGGGGTTCAATAGATCATCTGGAGCTGATGAGTCCCCACTAACATGCTACTTGACATGATTATAGAAAATCCTTTTGTGAGCCAGCCATAACTAGCTTTTATTAAGTTAATACAGAAAGAACAATGGAGAAAAGAAAAATCCTTCCAAAAGTTTGTGACATATTTTCCCACAAAACATACAGAGCCCATGGGAAAGTAGACTGAAATTTAGAGAGTATATGTGACAAAGGAGTAATTCATAGCTGCTGGTTTCGGGAAGTCTTTTTTTTTTACTCTTTTTGTGAAGTGTTCAAGAAGTTTCCCCTAGGCATGGTATATCTTTTTTTTTTCTGGGCTCATTGGAGAGATGCAATCATGCACTGAACTTATCCTCAGCTAATAATAAAGGCACTACTGCCAGCTGCTACTGTCATAAAGGCAACATGCGAGCTGAGGTTTGAAGAAAACTAGAAATTCTAATGAAGGGAGGTCAGGAGAAGAAAAAATCTAGGGAAGGGGTAGATAGCCTATTCAAATACATGGAGTCCAGAAATAGAATATTGAGTTTGAGGAATGGCAAATGGTCTATTTTGATTGTAATTTAGATAGTGTGAAGTTCCATGTAAAATCAACAAGATGCTATTTAAGAACATTTACAACTCTACATGCTATAAAATTAGAATAGACTTATTTTTTAACTCTTACCTTCTATCTTAGAATTGATACTAAATTTGGTCTAAGGCAGAAAAGTGGTACAGGCTAGGCAATTAGGGTTATTTGCCCAGAGTCATACCACCAGGAAGTGTCTGAGGCTAGATTTGAACCCAGGACCTCCTATCTCCAGGCCTAGATCTCTAGTCACTGAGCCACTTTGCTGCCTCAGTAGATTCATTTTTAATGGAGTTACCAAACAGGCATACCAGGAACTCATAATAGATATATTTAAGAATAATAAGTTGGGAACTATTTTGGGGTCCTTAACTCTGTACTTTAGCTCTTCCTTCCAATAATTAAATTTACACATGACATAATGTTGGAAAGAAGAACTAAAATACAGAATAAGAATTTAAAAATAGCTCCCAAATCATTTAATTATTCTTACTACTTGAAAACAAGACTTAGTTCCAACCTGTATGGAAATAGCAAGCTTATGTTAGGTGGTAAATAGTAAAATGACAGAGTCAAAGTCACAGGATCTGAGGGCAAATTGAATGGTACCATTAAAAAGACAATTGCTATTTACTGTAGGGATTGGAATAAAGAGTAGACCTGTAATTTCATTAATATAAAGAATTTCAAAGTGAGGAAAATACCTCTATCAGTAAACTCAGCATATTTTCTATAACTTATACTGCTAGAAAGTAGCTTAGAACCCTGAGAAGTTGATTGATTTAACCAGGATCAATAGATGAGAGAAGAAGGACATCAACTTAATCTTTCTAGTTTCAATACCACCTCTCTACCTCAACATATTCCCTCTCTTCATGCATTACATGTATTTTAAGCACTTTTACTTTAACTGCTTTTGAAACTGTCAAATACAATATTCTTTCTTAACTGTTCATTAATAGAAATTAGCAAAACAACAACAACAACAACAAAACAGATAAAAAACTCCTGTGATTGCAATCAAACATACCTGAAACTGCAGCATATCTAGCTGCAGTACTCACTCTTGTTGCAAACTATATACCTTAATGGATTACTTAAATGCCTGCTGTAAGCATCTGGTGAGTCAGTTGTAATCCTCATTAAACTTCCACTAACTATAAAGACCCTTTTATTTTAAAAATAAACATGCTGTGAAGAAAGTCATTGCAAAATATCCAGACTGTGACAGACATTAACCTCCTACATCAATAGCATCTACTTTTACTGAATACCAATAAAGACCAATGGTACCTCTCCTGGAAGTGATTCCTTCTTCAGCAATAAAAAAATAGGTTTTAACATTTGAATCTTTAGGTTAGTTTATTTTTCCCTATCCACAAAAGAATCATGGTCTTGACCACTGAGGTTAAACATTGTAAACAAAGTCCATTTCTGTCATTTTGATCAGTCCACAGAGTAATCTCTTTCAACTCCAATAATCTGTGTTATTTCAAACTGTGGCTGATGAATAGAGTTATCTAGTAAGTATGACTGAAATAAATGCGTGAGCAACTATAACCTCAATCCTGAAGTCACCTTTTTCCTTTTTAGGAAGCTTATGTAGGCTAACATCCAATACCATGGTACTCCCCTAAACAATAGGCTAGGATCTACTAGTAGGTGTGAAAACTTCACTTGATATGATTAATGAAAGCCAAATTTTACCTCACCACAACTGTATTATTCTATCTGGGGTTCTTTGTATATCACAATATTAATGGAAAGTCAGCTAATATTAACAGTCCCATCTCCCTATTGCATTCAGAGATCTCACTGATAGCATCCACATTTATAATTCCAATGTCTTCTCTTTTCTTCTCCCTCTCTCTCCTTCAAATTTATTAGTGTAGTTAATCAACTATTAAGCATTAGTTAAATGCTTACTATATATGTTTTTGGAAGAAATATAAAGATAAAAGCAAAAACTGCCCCTTAATTCATATTCTATTGAGAAAGATATTGAATAAATATAGAAATATATATAAAATGTTATTGTTCAGTCATTTCAGTTATGCCTGACTCTTTGTGATTCCATTTGAGGTTTGTTTGGCAGATATTAGAGTAGTTTGTAATTTCCTTCTCCAGCTAATTTTAAAGATGATGAAACTGAGACAAATAAAATTAAGTGAGTTTCCCAGCATCACATAGCTAGTAAGTGCCAAAGGTAATATTTGAACTCAGATCTTCTTCACTATAGGTCCAATGCTCTAGTCACCTTTCCACCTAGATGCAACTCTACAAAATATAGGTGTGTGTGTGTGTGTGTGTGTGTTTGTGTGTTTATGTTTTCTAGAAATGAGGCACTAGTAGTGGAAAGAATATGGAAATAAAAACAACTCTAAACAAAAATTTTGGAATCTGTATTCTAAACTATAATAATTCTAAGACTGACAATCTGGAAGAAATTTAGAATTGGAAGAAAGTAAAAATGTATTTTAAGAAGAAATCTAATAATATTTAAGAAAACTAACATTAGAGGAAGGAAATGAATTACAGAAAAGAAATTTTAGTGACTCTCAGAAATTATTCCATCCTTCAGAACAGAATGAATATTAATAAATATTTCTTCAATGTAACATATATACTTTGAGAAAAATTATTTCAAAAATCATTTAGTTTCCAACTCTATTGAACATATCAAGAATCTAGGGCTTAGAGAAATTATTACTATCCAAGTAGTGTCATAATTAATATCTTCTAAACTTATATTCTAAAGTCTTTTATCTCAGTTTTTGTTTTAATTATCAACCTCTCTGGCACACAAAGAAAGTTGTAGATGAATGCACTGTATATATTTTAGGGAGTTTTAAAAAAATAAATAGAAATCCTTAAATAGAGAATCAAATTTATTTTATAGATAACACCAAGATTTAATATTAAGAGAGCTATGCTTGGAATATAGTTCTAGGAAGGAATAAATTATTCAAAAGTAACAGAATAGGCTATGTGGATATGTGGGAATGCAACTGTATAGTAAGAAGATATAATCATGGAAGGAAAGGAAGGAATTGTAAGGAAGAAAATATTTGTTTGAAACCCAACAGAAACTGAAACCAAATCAACACTGTCATATCACAGTAAACTCTAAAACATTTTTCATAGGAAAACAAAATAGAACTATAAAAAGAGTCTGAAAAACAGATGAAAAGTTTATTATTGCAGATATGTGATATAGTGGAAATAGAGGACTTCAAGATTTTCTAATAACATATTGTGGAACCTAGAAAGAGTCAGAATTAAAAATCCAGACCCCTATATAACATTATAGTGAAACAGGCTTGTCTGCAGGAATTTCAAACCTGCAGACCTTTGGTCTCCAGATCCTAACCCTTGCATGATAAAACAACCTTATCTACAGGAACTCCCACCTTGCAGACATCCCCTTACCTATAGGAATTTCAACCTTGCAGACATCCTGTCCCCCAATATCCTGCCCCCCTCCCCCCTCCCTGCTCATCCTTAAATATTCCATTCCTGCACAGCTCAGGGTCCACATGTCTGCATGAGTCTCTAGCCTTAAGCTAGGCAATAAAGTCCCTTTGCATTTTGCTTTGCTGCTCTCAGACTCATTATTGGGATGGACTCCCAGCACTTCAATATTAATTTCCCTTAAAGATAATTTCAAGAAGATGTAGAAATTAACAAGGAAAATAGTGTTTTAAAAAAGCTACTATGGATTTGGCAAAAACAGGTAATAAAAAATTAACCTGTTTTTATTTCCTTTAATTTTTTTACAGTGTTACCAAATTGACATGTCAAAAATACATATGATGTATGTATATATATATATGTATGAATATATACAAACACACATATATAAATGTATGTATATGCATGTATTCTTTTTAATATGTCAGTTTATATGTCCATGTATGTGTATATATACAGGTAAACATATATATATATTAGTATTATTTGAGAAAGTCACTCCTGGTATTCTTACAGAAAAGACAGCATTCTGAGCTACATCTTCCTATAATTAGGTGAACTCAGAGTTTCTCATACGATTGCACCCAAAGTCTATCTTAAACAGACCCATGTTATTTTGAAGGAGGAATGTTAGTTGAGTTCACCTGGATATATGCTTTTCTATCACCTATTCAAAATGCTTTTATCAGAGGCTTTGGAAACTATAACTAATATTAGATAGATAGATATGTACATGAATATATAATATATGCATATATATGTATAAATATAAAGTCTTTAATGTGTGTGTAAACTCATTACATTTAAATTATATAGTCTTGCAAGAGATTGTTAATATACTGGATGATATTCAAATTTCAGGGAAAAAATCATGATAAACCAAAATCTTGAATTAAAATAATAAGATGATCCATCATCACATAGAGAAATGATGTAATCTTGAGTACAAATTGAAACATAGAATTCTTCACTTTATTTCCTTCATAAATTTTTATTTAGGGTAAGTTTTCTTTAGCTACATGAAGAACATCAAAATATACATTGTATGATACTATATGTGCAACATATATCATATTTCCTGATGTCTCAAAGAGAGGCAAGAAGTAAGGGAGGGAAAGAAAAAGGATCACAAAATGTCATAAAATTATCATTTAAAATTTTGTTGTCATATAATCTGGAAAAAATTAAATTTTATGCAAATAATAATCACATGATACTTGTTAGATATTTTAATTCTCTTAATTATACATATTAATGAGAGGGAGAAGTTAAGATGATGAAGCAATTATTTTTGCTGTGATCTCCCAGTATTCCCCTCTAAACAACAGACCTAGTAGTAATATTTCTGGATCAAGGGGACTTGACAGATTTAATCATTTTTTTCCCCAGAAGGGTTGGACCAGGTCTTTATTCCACTCTTTATTCCACAGTTCATTAATGTAACTATTTCCCCCTTTTCACCTTCATCATTCATCATCTCTGATAGGTGTGAGATGATACCTCACAGTTGTTTTAATTTGCATTTCTCTAATTAATAGTGACAGCTCATATTTGTATGCACATAATAGCTTTGATTTCTTCTTCCAAAAACTGCCTGTTCATATCTTTTGACCATTTATTAGTTGTGGAATGGCTCTTATTTTTATTAATTGATTCAGGTCTTTAATTGATATTCATTTGAAAAATGAGGTCTTCATCAGAGAAACTTAATATATATTTTTCAATTACTTCATTGTCTGTTGTAACTTTTAGCAAAATATAGGTTCCCTGCTTATGTCTTTTAATTAAATCTTTTTTTTTTGCTTTCTCTGAGTTCTATTTTACTTCTTCCTTTTTAATTTAAATTTAAATGAAGCATATTAGATTCTGTGATTTCCTTTTATTTTATGTCTCTGTGTCTTTCTGTTTCAAGGTATCACTTATAAATAAATAACATACTATTGGATTCTATCTCCGAATCCATTGTGTTACCTCCTTCCATTTTATGGGCAAGCTCATCATATTTCCTGTTATTATCACTGTGTATTTCTCTTCATCCTGTTATTCTCTCCCTCCCTTACTCCCTCTCTCCCTTTCTGTCTGTCTCTATTCCTGTTTCCCTCCCTCCCTCTCTCTCTCTCTCTCTTTTTCTCTCTTTCACTATACATATACATTAATATACATATATAAAAGCATAGCATAAATATACATAGAAATATAAATAAAAAATATATATGAGATTTCAAAAAGGGGAAGGGGAGACCTACTTATACAAAAATATTTATTGCAGCTTTTTTGTAGTAGAAAAGGATTAGGAACACAGGAGTTATCCATCAATTGTGGAATGACTGCACAAGTTCAAGTTGTGTTGTATGATAATGATGGAATACTCTGGGGTTTTTAGAAATGATGATCAGGTATGCTGAAATGGCAGAGCAAAGTAAAATCCACTCCGATGATCCCTACACACACGTAGTAAATAAATTACCTCAGATAAAGGAAAGCAAGTAGAACATATCTCAGTGGGGTAAGGAAGAACAGCATCAGAGAGGACCAACAAAAATTAATGCTAGCCCAAAATTCTGCAACTTTTCCAAAGGCAATGAAACTGCCTAATAGAGGAAGGAGCCCAGTCTGAGCCACATAACATAACCATACAAGGACAGGAAACCTATAAACCAGTCATTCTCAAACTTTTTTGGCCTACTGTCCCCTTTCCAGAAAAAAAATTACTTAGCCCCCTGGAAATTAATTTTTTTTAAATTTTAATAGCAATTAATAGGAAAGATAAATGCACCTGTGGCCATCGCCACCCTCCTGGATTGCTGTAGCACCCACTATGGGGTGGTAGTGCCCACTTTGGGAATCACTGCTATAAATGTAGTAGCAGAGCACTCAAGGTAGTATCAACTTGAAATCTGGAGACCCCAAGTTTGTCCTGGTTCCCCTGAGAATACACCCAAGGGGAGTCTTATCCTGCCAGTTCCAGATTGAACAATAAACTTTAAAGTACTTGATTATCTCAATTTAGGTGGGGTTAGCCTACCTAAACAAATGCTAAGTACCCTTTTGGTCTAAGAAGTTTCCCCTATTGTATCAGAGATTCTTTCCTAAGAAGACCCATACCAGTGCAGGGATCATTCTTTTAATATCTATTTTAATTAGGCTACTCCCTGATACCCTAGGCCCAGGTGGTGGTTCCTTTCCCAAGCCATTTACTTCCTGTCAATATAGTTTGGGCATCATCTTTTCCTTATAACCATGGTAATGTCAATCAATCATACTTCACTGTCCTCAGTTCCCAAAAGGTATATAAGTTCCCCAAATTCTATTGTTCTTCAGAGAAAGCATCTAGCATGGTGTCTTCTCTCAGGGATACATTCCCAGAGTCCCCAGGGTATAGACCCTATGTAGTTTTTGGTGCTGGGATCTGTGTAGTGGCTGAATATTGTACTTATCCCTCTCCTGATTAAAGACTTGGATTTTCTGACAACTTTAATAGTTCTTTGTTTTTTCCAAGTAATGTGAAAGAGACTAGAGTGTGGGACCTGTGAACTATAGGAACGTATTCATTCTCACATGGCAGCAGAGTGCCTGAGGAAGCATAGTCCTGAGCAACATATATGCCGTGACCAAGCCACTAGAAACAAGGGAACTGATAACAAAGGGTACTGAACCTAATTGGGCAAAACTGCTGTAGGCCTTCCCTGAGAAAGCCAGTAGGGTCATCTCCTTGATAGATATAACCTGTGAAATAAAGGCATTTGGAGCTACATTAAGCATCAGAGAAGAGTTTTCTACAAGGTGTTAGCTCTATGCCCTTGACCTCATAAAGAGAGAAGAACCTAAACTGATAGACATGGTAATAGGGGAAAAATAAGTACAAAAATGAGCAAAAGACAAAAAACAAACAAACGAACAAACAAAAAACCAACAAAGCAAAACTGACCTTAGAAAGTTACTTTTATAATAGGCAAGAAAACATTTTGGACTCAGAAGAGGACAACAATGCAAAAAAAAAAAAAAGAAAAGAAAAGAAAAAGAAACCATGTGAAGCCTCAAAAGAAACTGTGAAATGATTATAGGCCACAAAGGACCCCAGGAGAACTTGAAAAGAAGTTAAAAAACCAAATAATAGGACAAAAGGAAATGGAGGCACAAAATCACATCAAAGACAACATCTCACTAAGGAATAGAATGGAAAAAAAGGAAATGGAGACAAAACACACACTGCAGAAAAACAATTGTTTAAAGAGTAAGACTGGCGAAATGGAAAAGGAAATACAAAAACTCAAGTAGAAAATAACATCCTAAACATTAGAATTGGACAAATGGAACTTAATGAATTCATAAGACATCAGGAAACAATATGAAAAAAAATTTAAAAATGAAAACAAAATAGAAGAAAATCTAAAATAATTCACTGGAAGAATGATTAACTTGGAAAGTAGATCCATGAGAGAGAATCTAAGGGTCATCAGAATACCTAAAAACCATGATAAAAAAAAGAAGCTGGACACCATATTGCAAAAATAATCATGGAAACTTGCCCTGATAATCCTCAAATGAGGGGAAAATAGCAATTGAACAAAACCTACTAATCACCACCTAAAAGAGATGACAAAAATAACCCTGGACTATTATAGGCAAATTCGAGAATTTCCAGGCCAAGAAAAATTGCTACAATCATCCAAAAGGAAATAATTCAAATATAATGAAGTAATAATCAGGATTATACAAGACCTACTAGCTTCTACATTAAAGTACTGAAAGGCATTAAATGCAATGTTCTAAAAGACAAAGAAATGTAATATTCTAAAAGATAAAGGAAATACAAGAAGAGTTACATATCCAGAAAAACTGAGCATAATCCTCCAGCCGTAAAAAAATGACATTTAATGAAATAGAGAAATTTCAGACTTTCCTGACAAAAAAAAAAAAACAAAACAAAACAAAAAAAAAAAACAGAGCTAAAATTAAAATTGAATGAGCAAATTCAATACTCAAGAGAAGCATAAAAAAGTAAAGTAAAAAATTAAGAGTTTCAATAATGTTTAACTGAGTACAATCCTCCCTGGGAAGGCAATAATTGAAATAGTTAAGGTATCTATGATAGTTGAGATACATAATGCACTATACCTACAGTACCTAAGAATGAAGGCCTGATAACCAAACCCCCCTCCCAAAAAAAAGGATGGAAAGATGAACACTTAGGGAGAAAAGGAGAGAGAGAAGAGAGTAAACTAGTAAAATATTTTAGTGGGGAACCTCAACCTTCTCCTCTCAGAAATAGATAAATATTTTAAAAATGAAGAAGAAAAAGTTGAGGAAATAAATAGAACTTTAGAAAAATTGGGGTATGATAGATTTCTATAGAAAACTTAATAGTAATAGAAAGGAATACACCTTTTTCTCAGGCATAAATGCCAACTTGAAAAAAAATCACATTATAAGGCATGAAATACTCACAATGAAATGTAGAAAAACAGAAATAATAAATGCTTTTCAGACCATAATGCATTAAAAATTATGGTCAACAAGGGAAATAGAAATGAAGACTAAAAATTAACTGGAAACTAAATAATCTAATCCTGAAGAGTGAATGAGTCAAAGAATAAATTATGGAAATGATCAACAACTTAAATATAATGAACTACAAGGAGATAACATATCAAAATTAGTGAGATGTAGCCAAAGTGGTAGTTAGGGGAAAATTTATATTTCTAAGTGTGTATATCAAAAAAATGGAGAAAGAGCAGATCAATAAATTATGCATGCAACTAAGATAAAATATTTTAAGTAGAAATAGAACACAAAAAACTTTCCAACTAAACACATTAGACATTATTTGACAAATTAGACAAATTAGGGGAGACATTACTAAAACAGGAAGGAAGAAAACCATTGAATTAATAAATAAGACAAAGAGTGGGCTTATGAAAAAAAGATAAATCGTTGGTTAACTTGATTTAAAAAAAGAAAAAAAAACAAATTACTAGTATCAAAAATGAAAAGGGCAAAATCAAAATGAATGAAAAAGTTTAAGCAATTACTGGAAGTTATTTTGTCCAAATATATGCCAATAAGTCTGACAAAAATGTAATAGATGGACACTTACAAAAATATAAACTACATTGATTAATTAGGAAAAGAGGAAATAATAAATAATAACCTAAACAATATCATTGCAGAAAAAATAAATTGAACACTCAAAAAACTCCCTAAGTAAAAGGTACCATGGTCAGATAGATTAACAATTATTTTGAAAAATAGGGGAAGAGGGAATCCTTCCAGACTCTTTCCATGCCCCTTATATAGTATTGACATCTAAACTAGGAAGAGCAAAAACAGAGAAAGTAAAGAATAGATCAATCTCCCTAGTAAAAAAAATGATGTAAAATTTTTAAACAAAATATCAAGAGGATTACAGTATTATATAAAAGGAATCATATACTATAATAAGGAGAATTATAAGCATATTGATCATAACTATCACAAAACCAAAAAGAAATGATGATTATTTTGACAAATGCAGAAAAAAATGACAAAATAAAACATTCATTCCTATTAAAAAAACAATAACATTAGAGAACATTGGAATAAATGGGACCTTCCTTAAAATAATAAATGTGATTATTTCAATAAAAGTAATTATATAAAAAGTAATAAAGTGATTATATCAACAGATACAGAAAAAGCCTTTGACAAAATACAACACTTATTGCTATTAAAATTCCTGGGAAGCAAAGGTATAAAAGGATTTTATCTTCAAATGATGTGAAGCATATGCCTAAAACCTTCAGCAAGTATTATTTGTATGGAGAGAAACCTTCCCAATAAGATTAGGCATGAAACAAGAATACCCAATTTCACCAATATTACTTAACATAATAATAGAAGTTCTAGGGCAAAACAGTCAGAGTTACTAATGTTATCTCTCATAGCAGGTGACATAATGACATACATGGTAAATCCTAGAAATTCCACTAAAAAAACTAATTGAAGTGATATATAATTTTAGCAAAATGGCAGGATATAAATTATAAAGCATCATAATTTTATGTTATTTACAGTCTGCAAGAAGATCAATAGATGCTGAAAAAGCCTTTGACAAAATACAACACCCATTCCTACTGAAAACACTAGAAAGTATAGGAATAGAAGGCCTTTTCCTAAAAATAATAAAAAGTATATATCCTAAACCATCAACAAGCTTCATATGCAATGGGGATAAATTAGAAGCCTTTCCAATAAGATCAGGTGTGAAACAAGGATGCCCATTGTCACCTCTAGTATTTATCATTGTACTAGAAATACTAGCAGTTGCAATTAGAGAAGAAAAAGAAATCGAAGGTATTAAAGTAGGAAATGAGGAGACTAAACTATCACTCTTTGCAGATGATAGGATGGTCTACTTAAAAAAATCCTAGAGAATAAACTAAAAAGCTAGTAGAAATAATCAACAACTTTAGCCGCATTGCAGGTTACAAAATAAATGCACATAAATCATCAGCATTTCTATATATTTCCAATACATCACAGCAGCAAGAGGTAGAAAGAAAAAAAACACCATTTAAAATCACCATAAACAATATAAAATACTTAGGAATCTATCCATCAAAACAAACACAGGAATTACATGAACATAATTACAAAACACTTTCCAAACAATTAAAACTAGATCTAAACAATTAGAAAAAAATTAAGTGCTCATGAGTAGGATGAGCTAACATAATAAAAATGAACATTCTACCCAAATTAATTTACTTATTTAGAGCCATACCTATCAAACTACCAAAAAACTTTTTTACTGATTTAGAAAAAAAACTATAACAAAGTTTATTTGGAATAACAAAAGATCAAGAATATCAAGGGAAATAATGAAAAAAACAATGTGAAGGAAGGGGGCTTAGCAGTACCAGATATTAAGCTATACTATAAAGCAGCAGTCATCAAAACAATATGTTACTGGCTAAGAGACAGAAGGGAGTATCAGTGGAATAGACTTGGGGTAAGTGATGTTAGCAAGACAGTGTATGATAAACCCAAAGAGCCCAACTTTTGAGACAAAAATCCACTATTTGACAAAATTTGCTGAGAAAATTGGAAAACAATATGGGAGAGATTAGGTTTAGATCAAAATCTCACACCCTACACCAAGATAAATTCAGAATGCATGAAAGACTTGAATATAAAGAAGGAAACTATAAGTAAATTAGGTGAACACAGAATAGTA
Organism: Gracilinanus agilis; assembly: GCF_016433145.1. Lineage (NCBI taxonomy): Eukaryota > Metazoa > Chordata > Mammalia > Didelphimorphia > Didelphidae > Gracilinanus > Gracilinanus agilis. The sequence continues at coordinate 260,519,498 of NC_058130.1, forward strand.
TGCTTATCAGATCTCTGGGAAAGGAAAGATTTTAAAACCAAGCAAGAGTTAGAAAAAATTACAAAATGTAAAATAAATAATTTTGATTATATTAAATTAAAATTTTTTGTACAAACAAAAACAATGCAACCAAAATGAGAAGGGAAACAACAAACTGGGAAAAAGTCTTTATAACAAAAAATTCTGACAGAAGTCTAATTACTCAAATATACAAGGAGCTAAATCAATTGTATAAAAAATCAAGCCATTCCCCAATTGAAAAATGGGCAAGAGACATGAATTGGCAATTTTCACATAAAGAAATCAAAAGTATCAATAAGCAACTAAAAAGTGTCCTAAATCTCTAATAACTAGAGAAATGCAAATGAAAGTATCTCTGAGGTATCACCTAACACCTGATAGCATGGGAGAGTAATGAATGCTGGAGGATATGTGGCAAAATTGGGACATTAGTGCACTGCTGGTGGAGTTGTGATCTGATTCAACCATTCTGGGCGGCAATTTGGAACTATGCCCAAAGAGCAATAAAAGAATGCCTGCCCTTTGATCCAGCCATACCATTGTTGGGTTTGTACCCTAAAGAGATCATGAATAAAGACTTGTACAAAAATATTTATAGCTGAGCTTTTCATGGTGGCAAAAAACTAGAAAGCAAGGGTATGCCGTACAATTGGGTGATGGCTGGACAAATTGTGGTATATGTTGGTGATGGAATACTATTGTGCTCAAAGGAATAGTAAACTGGAGGAATTCCATGTGAACTGGAAAGACCTCCAGGAATTGATGCAGAGTGAAAGGAGAAGAGCCAAAAGAACATTGTACACAGAGACTGATACAATGAGGTAAAATCGAATGTAATGGAAGTATGTACTAGCAGCAATGCAATTACCCAAGACAATTCTGAATGATTTAGGGAAAAGAACTCTATCCACATTCAGAGGAACTATAGGAGAGGAAACACAGAAGAAAAACAACTGCTTGAACACTTACGTTGATGAGGACATGATTGGGGATGTAGACCTGAAAGGACCACACCAATGTAATTATAAATGAATGATATTTAAGTAAGTCTTGAATGACCACACATGTTAAAACCAGTGGAAATGTGAGTTAGCTATGGGGGGGAGAGGGAGGGAGGGTTTGAGGGGATGAAGGGTAAAGTATAAACATGAATTATATAAACATGGAAAATTTTTCTTAAAATAAAAAATTAGAAAAAATAAATAAAATAATCACAGATATAATGAAATAGCTGGGAGTATACCTGCCAATACAAACCTAAGAACAACATTAACATAATAATAAAACACTTTTTTCACAAATAAAATCAGATCTAAATGATTAGAGAAATATTCATTGTTTATTGATGGGTAGAACCATTGTAATTACAATGACAATCCTACCAAAAGTAGTCTATTTTTTCAAATCTACCTGTATGAAAATATTTTAGCAGCTCCTTTCCAAGTGGCAAAGAATTGGAAACTGAGGAGTTGTCCATCAAAATGGCTGAACAAGTTGTGATATCTGGTTATAATGGAATACTTATTGTGCCATAAGGAACTGACAAATACAAAGATTTCAGAAAAACCTGGAAAAGACTTATATGAACTGAAGCAAAGTAAAATGATAACTAGAAGAATAATAGATACACTAACAGAGCTATTATATAATGAACAAGTGTGAAATACTAAAATATCATGTAAGGGGGGAAAAGGGTTTTGGTTGAATATATTAGAAGGTGGTCGCCAGAGGATTGAACAATTATCAATCCTCAATTAAGAATAATCTCATGTCAAAATTGACTTTATGGAAGTTTACTTACAATTAAGAAAAGGTAGAAGAAATAAGGAATAAGAATCTAACACATTAAGTAAATTACTACAATCCTCTAATTAATCCAGGTAGATCTAATTAACCCTCAGCAGAGAGTCAGAGGGTCAGAGGCTTAGAGGTGAATGAAAAGCTTCATTCATAGAGTCTCTATTAAAGGGAGGTTCCTTAAGAGAAGTTCAGGAAGATTCAGACTTTAAACTCACCATGTGGACTTCCAAAGAACATATCGAAAGCAGTCTCACCAAGGTCTCAGTGTTCCAGCCAGCACTCCTCCATGAACCAGGAAAGCTAGAAGGCTCAGCCCAGCTGACTGAGGTCTCCTTTTAAAGAGGTCACTTGTGTGTCACTTCCTGTGCCTCCCTCCTAGTTTGTGTTTCCAATCACAACAGATGCTTCTCTTAGGACTGCTTAGGGGGGCAGTCAGTTGATTTTGATTCATCACCCACTCTAGCACATGTGCGTTACAGACCTTCCAAAATTGGAGATGTTCTCACCTTTGGTGATTAAATCTAAAGGTGAGCAGTGTAGATTTAATCTAATTTTCACAATCAGCAAAACTTATCTTCAAGATAAGCATAAGGGACTCATTATGAAAGTGCTATCCACACCCAAAGAAGGAACTACTGGAGTTTTAGTGAAACTAAAAGTGTGTCATCTCCCACTTTATTTTCTTCATGAGATTTTTATTGTATATATGATATAAGATACATACATATATATTTATACGAATATATATGCATATATATTCTATCATGACATGAGCAATATGGAAATATGTCATTATATGAAAGTAAGAGTATTACTTATATTAAGTTATTTACTGCCTTGCAGAGCAGGGGAGTGGGGTAGGAGGGGAGGAAGAAAATCTGAATTCTAAAATGTCACAAAAAAATTGTTAGCAATTTTTTCCCCATGTAACTAAAAAAAAGATAGAAAAAAGAAAGTATGATTTTGGACAAATGTGGAAAGTTACCTGAAATAATGCAAAATGAATTGAACAGAGCAAGAAGAATATTGAACACAGTGAAAGCAATATTTTTTTATGAACAATTGTGAATGACCTGGTTATTCTCAGCAATGCAATGATCCAAGATAATAGTAGATTAAAATGCCATCATTCTCCAAGGGAAGAAATATGAAAGTAGACTGAAACATAGTGTATTTTACTTTTTTCTTTTTCTTTTGAGGTCTCTTCCACAAATGACCAATATGGAAAAAAATGTTTTACAAGATTGTTTATTTAATATCTAAATCAGATTGCTTTCCATCTCAGAGAGGGAACATACATGCAAGGGAGTAATGGAAAAAAGGTGTGAAGGAGAGAGAGAATTTGAAAATGTTTAAATTAATTAAATGTTAAAATCTTTTTCATGTGATTGGGGCAAAATAAAATATTTTTAAAGTCAAAATTTTTAAAAATTTACACATATTTAGAACTAATGTCTCTCAAGTAAAACTATTGTATAATTCTATTTTTTTCCAAATTTAGGCTATATCTATATAAGGAACAGCAGTAAAAATCACTAAAAAAACCTTATTTTACTTCTAACCACTTCCTCCCTTAATCTTTCTCTTATCATCCCTGCTCTGTTTCTCTTAAACCTCCCCCTTCAGTTTCCTTATTGGGTAAGTTATATTTCTATAGAACCAAGTGTGGCCATATATTCTGACTTCTTTGAACTAATTCTGTTCAGAGTAAGCTTCTAGAATTGCCTGCCACTGCCCCTATTTTCCTCCTCCATTGTAAAAGCTCTTCCTTGTATTCTTCTTTTATATAAGAAAATGTCCCCTATTCTAACTATCCCTTTCTCAATCCATTTTTTGTATCAATCCAACATAATTGATATATCCATGCCTCCTGTCAATGTAATATTCTTTAAATGCCATAATATTTATAAAATTCACAGGAGTTACATGTATCATCTTCCCATATGAAGATGCAGTTTAACTTATTAAATCTTTTATGAATGCTCTTTCATATATAATTTTTTATACTTTTCTTGAGTCTTTTGTCTGAAGGTCCAATTTTCTATTCAACTGTTTTTTTGTTTTGTTTTGTTTTAATAACTTAAATCAGTTTGTCATTAATTATACATATTTTCCTCAGAAAATTCCACATAGTTTTTCTGAGTATGGAATTCTTGGTTGTAATCTTAGCTCTTTTGCCTTCCAGAATATCACATTCTAAACCTTCCACTCTTTTAAGGTGTAATTACTAAATCTCCACGGTATTTGAATGGTTTCTTTCTGGCTGCTTGAAGTATTTCTTTTGATCTAGGAGTTCAGGAATTTGATTCAAATATCTTTAGGTGTTCTCATTTAGAAATCTTTTTCATAAGGTGATAGGTAAAATGACTTTTATCCTCTGAATCTAAGGCATCAAGGAAATTTCCTTTCATAATATTTTTGAAATAGGCTATTGCTTTGACAATGGCTTTCAGGTGGTCCAATAATTTTTAAATTTATTATCCTCAATTTATTTTCCAGGTCAACTTACTTTTTAGTTTTTCCAATAAGACATGTCATTTTTGTCTTCTATTTTCATACTTTTCTCTTTGTCATTTTCCTAAAATAACACCTACTCTCAAGGAGTTTATAACCTAGTGGGAAAGAGAACATACAAATGTAGAAATAATAAATGCACAGGATAACTTGGAAGATATCTCAGAAGGAAGTCTAGATAGGCTTTGAAGTCTCTTCAACCCCTGAAATTCTATGATTCTATAAATCCTTTCATATTGTAACAATATTTGAATATAAAAGCCATATTCCCCTTTAAATACATACATATATATATATATATATATATATATATGTGTGTGTGTATATATTTCCAGGCTGAGCACTTCTACTTTCTTCAGCTAATCTTAACATGAATGACATTTAAATCATCCTACCCTCTGTGTCTCTTTTCTCTGATTATGATTCTGTGTGTCAATGTCCCTCTAAAGATGTGTCACCTAGGACTGAGTACATTACTCCAGGCAAGATATGATTAGCATAGAGTGTAATAGAGTTATCATCTCCCTTATTCTGAACATTATACCACTATTAATATGAATTCTATTTTTTGGCTTATCATATTAAATATTTACCTCATTTTGAACTTGCAAGTAAGTAGAATCCCTAAATTGTACTATCATAAATCAACTGTCTAATCACATATGCCCATTGTATAAATGTGCAGTTGATTTTTTAAGGGAAAGAACAGAATTTACATTTGTGCTTATTAAAATTAATCTTATTAGGTTTGCAATATAATCTT
>NC_058130.1:260528954-260556806 GCF_016433145.1 Gracilinanus agilis
ATATATATATATATATATATATATATGTGTGTGTGTGTATATATTTCCAGGCTGAGCACTTCTACTTTCTTCAGCTAATCTTAACATGAATGACATTTAAATCATCCTACCCTCTGTGTCTCTTTTCTCTGATTATGATTCTGTGTGTCAATGTCCCTCTAAAGATGTGTCACCTAGGACTGAGTACATTACTCCAGGCAAGATATGATTAGCATAGAGTGTAATAGAGTTATCATCTCCCTTATTCTGAACATTATACCACTATTAATATGAATTCTATTTTTTGGCTTATCATATTAAATATTTACCTCATTTTGAACTTGCAAGTAAGTAGAATCCCTAAATTGTACTATCATAAATCAACTGTCTAATCACATATGCCCATTGTATAAATGTGCAGTTGATTTTTTAAGGGAAAGAACAGAATTTACATTTGTGCTTATTAAAATTAATCTTATTAGGTTTGCAATATAATCTTAGTCCTTCTAGAGTTTTTTTGACTGCCAATTTTAATTTCAAAAATACTAGCTATATTTTCATTATGTATGTCCTCTCCAAATTCAATAAGCACTGCCAGACAAATGACTGCTAAAAATGTTGGGACAGGAGAAGTCTGAGGACAAGTCCCTGTGGAAGATCTTTGGAGACCTCCCTTCTGGGTTCTATTAATTGGGCCTTGAATAAGATAATTTAAACAGCTACAAAAATGCATAATTCCACCTTCTTCAAATCTATATTCCTTCCTCTATTTCAAAGGATATAATGAAAGATTACTTCCCCAAAATATTGTATTGAAATCCCAGTGCACTTGAAAAATAGAAAGCATTTTCTCAATCAAGTAATCTAGAAATTATTTCAAAAAAGAATAAAATAATTTGATTCCACCAGGTCTCAATAAATTAATGATGGTTCATAATAATCACTGTTTCCATAAATGTACAAAACCTACTTCTTCAGTTATCTATGACACAAAAATGCAACAGCTTTTCATGTAGCTCAGCAATCTGTGGTTTCTGCTTTTAATGCCAAGAACAACCAATCATTTAATTAGTATTTATTAAGAAACAAGTAGGTACCATATACTGTGCTGGGCTGTGGACATTTTTACCCATTTCTGGTTTTCTGATGTCTTTTGGTTCCCTGAGACACCTTATAGCTTGCAACTGGTAATGAAATGATCACAACCATAATTATTTTTACTAACCTGCAAAGCAATTATTTAAGCCTACAAATTAAACTCATTTAAAATAGTAAGTTATTCTCTCAATATTGGCTTATGAATTTGGAACTTTAATGACATCATCTATTTTTATATAATTTCTAGTTTGAATTACATTTTCTTTGATAGAAAAGATCAAAAAATGCATATATCTAAATAGTATGTCTTCCAACCCATATACTATGACTTCTTTTTCTTTCTTTTTTTTAAAAACATTTATTATTATTCATTTTTAACCTGTTTACATGCTTCATGCCCCTACTTTCCCCTACATCCCCCGCTCTCCCCCCACCCATGGCCTATGCACATTTCCACTGGTTGTAACATGTGTCCTTGTTCAGGGCCTATTTCCATATGGTTGTTAGTTGCATTGGTATGGTCGTTTCGAGTCTAAATCCCCAATCATGTCAGCCTGAGCCCATGCGTTCAAGCAATTGTTTATCTTCTATGTTTCCTCTCCTGCAGATCTTCCTCTGAATGTGGGTAGTGTCCTTTACCATAAATCCCTCAGAGCTGTCTTGTGTCATTGCATTGCAGCTGGTATAGAGGTCCATTACATTCGATTTTACCATAGTATATCAGTCTCTGTGTACAGTGTTCTTCTGGCTCTGCTCCTTTCACTCTGCATCAGTTCCTGGAGGTCTCTCCAGTTCACCTGGAAATCCTCCAGTTTATTATTCCTTTTAGCACAATAGTATTCCATCACCAGCATATATCACAGTTTATTCAGCCATTCCTCAATTGAAGGACATACCCTCCTTTTCCAGTTCTTTGCCACCACAAAAAGCACAGCTATAAATATTTTCGTATAAGTCTGTTTATTTATGATCTCTTTGGGGTACAAACCCAGCAATAGTATGGCTGGATCAAAGGGCAGGCATTCTTTTATAGCCCTTTGAGCATGGTTCCAAATTGCCAGCCAGAATGGCTGGATCAGTTCACAACTCCACCAGCAATGCATTAATGTCCCAATTTTGCCACATCCCCTTCAACATTCATTACTCTCCCCCTCTTTCATTTTAGCCAATCTGCTAGGTGTGAGGTGATACCTCAGAGTTGTTTTGATTTGCATTTCTCTAATTATTAGAGATTTAGAACACTTTTTCATGTGCTTATTGATACTTTTGATTTCTTTACCTGAGAATTGCCTATTCATGTCTCTTGCCCATTTTTCAATTGGGGAATGGCTTGATTTTTTATACAATTGATTTAACTCCTTGTATATTTGAGTAATTAGACCCCTGTCAGAGTTTTTTGTTATATTTTTTCCCAATTTGTTGTTTCCCTTCTGATTTTGACTACATTGTTTTTGTTTGTACAAAAGCTTTTTAGCTTAATATAATCAAAACCATTTAATTTACATTTTGTAATTTTCTCTAACTCTTGCTTGGTTTTAAAATCTTTCCTTTCCCAGAGATCTGACAGGTATAATATTTTGTGTTCACTTAACTTATTTATAGTTTCCCTCTATATTCAAGTCATTCAGCCATTCTGAATTTATCTTGGTGTAGGGTGTGAGATGTTGATCTAAACCTAATCTCTCCCCTGTTGTTTTCCAAATTTCCCAGCAGTTATTGTCAAATAGTGGATTCGTGTCCCAAAAGTTGGGCTCTTTGGGTTTATCATACATTGTCTTGCTGACATCATTAACCTCAAGTCTATTCCACTGATCCTCCCTTCAATCTCTTAGCCAGTACCATATTGTTTTGATGACTGCTGCTTTATAGTATAGTTTAATATCTGGTACTGCTAGGCCCCCTTCCTTCACTTTTTTTTTCATTATTTCCCTTGATATTCTTGATCTTTGGTTATTCCAAATGAAATTTGTTATAGTTTTTCCTAATTCAGTAAAGGAGTTTTTTGGTAATTTGATAGGTATGGTGCTAAATAGGTAAATTAATTTCGGTAGAATGTTCATTTTTATTATGTTAGCTCGTCCTACCCATGAACAATTAATGGTTTTCCAATTGTCGAGATCCAGTTTTATTTGTTTGGAAAGTGTTTTGTAGTTGTTTTCGTATAATTGCTGTGTTTGTTTTGGTAGATAGATTCCCAAGTATTTTATATTGTCTAGGGTGATTTTAAATGGTGTTTCTCTTTCTACCTCTTGCTGCTCTAATGTGTTGGAAATATATAGAAATGCTGATGATTTAAGTGCATTTATTTTGTATCCTGTAACTTTGCTAAAGTTGTTGATTATTTCTACAAGCTTCTTAGTTGATTCTATAGGATTTTTTAAGTATACCATCATATCATCTGCAAAGAGTGATAGCTTAGTCTCCTCATTGCCTATTTTGATACCTTCAATTCCTTTTTCTTCTCTAATTGCAACTGCTAGTGTTTCTAGTACTATGTTGAATAATAGAGGTGATAATAGGCATTCTTGTTTTACTCCTGATCTTACTGGGAAGGTTTCTAATTTATCCCCATTGCATATAATGCTTGTTGATGGTTTTAGGTATATACTGTTCATTAATTTTAGAAAGGGTCCTTCTATTCCTATACTTTTCAATGTTTTCTATAGGAATGGATGCTGTATTTTGTCAAAGGCTTTTTCAGCATCTATTGAGATAATCATGTGATTTTGTTTGTTAGACTGTTGATATGGTCAATTATATGGATGGTTTTCATAATGTTGAACCATCCTTGCATTCCTGGTATAAATCCTACCTGATCATGGTGGATGATCTTCTTAATTACTTGTTAATATTCTACTTAAGATTTTTGCATCTATGTTCATTAGGGAGATTGGTCTATAGTTTTCTTTCTTTGTTTTTGGTCTACCTGGCTTTGGAATCAGTACCATATTTGTGTCATAAAAGGAATTTGGTAGGATTCCTTCTTTGCTTATCATATCAAGTAAATTGTAAAGTATTGGGATTAGTTGCTCTTTGAATGTCTGATAGAATTCACTTGTGAATCCATCAGGTCCTGGTGATTTTTTCTTAGGGAGTTCTTTGATGGCTTGTTCAATTTCTATTTCTGATACGGGATTATTTAGGTATTCTATTTATTCTGCTGTTAATGTAGGCAATTTATATTTTTGTAAATATTCATTGATATCTCCTAAATTGTTATATGTGTTGCCATATAATTGGGCAAAATAGTTCTTAATGATTGCCTTAATTTCCCCTTCATTAGAGGTGAGGTCTCCCTTTTCATCTTTGATACTGTCAATTTGGTTTTCTTCTTTCCTTTTTCTTATTAGATTGACTAGTACTTTGTCTATTTTATCTGTTTTTTTCAAAATAGCAGCTTCTAGCCTTATTTATTAATAAAATAGTTCTTTTACTTTCGATTTTTATTAATTTCTCCCTTAATTTTTAGTATTTCTAACTTAGTTTTCTTCTGGGAGTTTTTAATTTGCTCGCTTTCTAATTTTTTGAGTTGCATGCCCAATTCATTAATCTCTGCCCTCCTTAATTTGTTAATACATGAACTCAAGGATATAAATTTTCCCCTGAGTACTGCCTTGGCTGCATCCCACAGAGTTTGGTAGGATGTCTCATCATTGTCATTCTCTTCAATGAAATTGTTGATTGTTTCTATGATTTCTTCTTTGACTAATCGGTTTTGTAGAATCATATTATTTAATTTCCAATTAGTTTTTCATTTGCCTGTCCAAGTGCCCTTACTAATTATTATTTTTATTGCATTATGATTTGAGAAGGTTACATTTATTATATCTGCTCTTTTGCATTTGTTTGCAATGTTTCTATGCCCTATTAAATGCTCAATCTTTGTGAATGTACCATGTGAAGCTGAAAAGAAGGTGTATTCCTTTTTGTCCCTATTCATTTTTCTCCACATATCAATTAAATCTATTCTTTCTAGGGCTTCATTCACTCTTTCTTATTTATTTTTTGGTTTAATTTATCTAGATCTGAAAGAAGAATATTTTGATCTCCCACTCTTATGGTTTTACTATCTATTTCCTTCTTGAGCTCTGCCAGTTTCTCCTTTATGAATTTGGATGCTATATCACTTGGTGCATATATATATATATATATATTGATCAATGTTATTTCCTCATTGTTTATACTGCCTTTAATCAGGGTGTAATGACCTTCCCTGTCTTTTTTAATCATATCTATTTTTACTTTGCCTTTGTCAAAGATCATAATAGCCACTTCTGCCTTCTTTTTCTCATTTGATGCCCAAAAGATTTTGCTCAAGCCCTTAACCTTAAACTTGTGTGTGTCTACCCGCCTCATATGTGTTTCTTGTAGAGAACATATGGTAGGATTTTGGTTTCTGATCCACTCTGCTATTTGCTTCTGTTTTATGAGTGAGTTCATCCTATTCACATTCAGAGTTACAATTATCAGTTGTGCATTCACTGACATTTTTGTATCCTCCCCTTGACCTGCCCCTTCTTCTTACACTATTTTCTTTTAAAACAGTGGTTTGCTTTGAGCCAGTATCCCTTATCCCCTCCCTTGATTGACTTACCTTTCTGTCCCCTCCCTTGTTATTCCCCGCTTTTTGTTTTTTAAAGGCCTAATGAATTCCTTCCTCCTTCTTCTCCCCTCCCTTTTTTGACCTCCCCACTCCCCTGCTCCCTTTGGTTTATCCCTTCTGACTTTCTCAGTAGGGTTAGATAGAGTTTTTTATCCGAATGGATAATAAAGCTACTCTTCCCTCTCCGGGTTGATTACACTGAGAGTAAGGTTTGATTATTACTTCTTAATGCTCTTTTCCTCTCCTTCTTATAATAATATTTATCCCCTCCCCTTCCCATGCCCTCTTTGTGTGTAATAGAATATCCTATTTTTCTTATTTATTCAAGTTTCTCTTGGTGTCCCCTAGTATTCACTCCCCTCTTTCCCACCCCCATGTCATCTTAGGCCATTTAGTATCCTGTCTTCTCCCTATGAATTATTATTCTGGTTGCTATAATAGTGAATATTATAATAGTGAGTAGAGTTCACTACAGACAATTATATATAGCATTTCTCCACATAGTAATACAGATAATTAGATCTTATTTAAGCTCTTAAAGAATCTATGTAAAAAATTATGAGTTTTCTTTCTTTTCCCTCTGTTTCTTATTTACCTTTTCATGTTTCTTTTGATTTTTGTGGTTGGGTATCAAACTTTCCATTTAGTATTGGTCTCTTTTGTGCAAAAACTTGGAAATCTTCAATTTTGTTGAATGCCCATATTTTCGCCTAAAAGTATATAGTCAGTTTCTATGGGTAGTTGATCCGTGGCTGAAGGCCCAGCTCTGTTGCCTTTATGAATATCATATTCCAAGCTTTGCTGTCTTTTAGCGTGGAGGCTGCCAGATCCTGTGTGATCCTGATTGTTGCTCCTTGATATATGAATTGTCACTTTCTGGCTTCTTGTAAGATTTTTTTCTTTTACTTGGAAACTCTTGAATTTGGCTATTATATTCCTTGGTGTTGTCTTATCTGGATCGAGCATAGAGGGTCCTCTATGGATTCTTTCAATGTCTATATTGCCTTCTTGTTGTAGAACTTCAGGGCAATGTTTCTATTAATTTCTGCTTTTTCTGGAAGACCAATGATTCTCACATTGTCTCTTCTAGACCAGTTTTCTTGGTCTGTCACTTTCTCATTAAGATATTTCATGTTTCCTTCTATTTTTTCTGTCTTTTCACTTTGTTTTATTTGTTCTTTTTGTCTTGAGATATCATTATCTTCTAATCGTTCAATTCTAGCCTTTAAGGACTGGTTTTCGGCTATAATCTTTTGGTTTTCAGCTATAATCTTTTGGTTTTCCTTTTCAATCTGGTCATTTCTAGTCTTTAGTTGACTTACCTCACTCTCTAATTGCAAAATTCTGCCTCTTAAACTGTTATTTTCTTGCCAGATCTCCTCCATCTTCCTCAACATCTCATTTTTAAACTCTTCAATAGCTTGTGACCAGCTTTCATTGTTTTGGGAAGGTTTGGATTTTTGTTTGTCCTCCTCTTTTGTCTGGATTTTCTCTGTGTAGGAGTTGTCAAGTGTTCCAGAGTTTTTCTTGATAGTCTTTTTTCTTCTGGGATTCCCTATGTCTTGCCATTCTTAGCTCTGCCCCTTTTCAGCTTTGTCTTCACGCTCAGGGTCTGCCTGCACTTTCTAAGCTCCCAAGGGCTCCGGTTTCCTTGTCCTTGGGGTCAGGCCTCCTGGTAGTCCCCGGTCTGCCCCTCTGCCCAAGGCTCCTTCATTGGTCTCAGGGGCTGCTTCCACAGCCTCTCTCCTGTCTGCACCGGGTCCTCACTTGGTGTCCTAGCTTGAGCTGGAGATCTTTATTCACACCTAGGGCACTGCCTTCACCTGCACAGAGGCTCAGGAAAGTCCCTGCATTAGAGATCTTTGTCCGCGCCTGGGGCAATACCTTCACCTGCACCAATGCTCAGCAAAGTCCCTGCGTTAGATATCTTTGTCCTCACCTGGGGTAATGTCTTCACCCTCACAGACTCTCAGGAACATCCGTGTGAGCCCCCCAGTCACTTGGGGTCCCACGTTTGCAGCTCACCAGTACAAGCCCTGGGGCTGTTTGTGATTTACTGGTTGCCCCAATCCTGTTTTCATTCCTGTGCATTGACCTTGGTGCTGTGTGTGGTGTGTGGGGGGTGGGGGTGGAGGGGTTTCTTCCTCTCGCATTTTAGTGAGAGCCGTTTCACCCCTTTATAGCTTGGAAATGCCCCAATTCTGCGTGCCTTCAATTCTGTGCCCTGTTGTGGGGTTCCTTCTTTCGTCTGGGTTCTTTTTTATATCCCCTTGAGGAGTCCTGTATGCTTTGGTTAGGAGAGGTTGAGCAGCTGCTCCTTACTCTGCCGCCATCTTAACCAGAAGTCTGAGACTCCACCCTTCTTTTTCTTTCTTTACTTTCTCCTTTAAAAGAATAAATGAAATGTTTTTCATAACACTTTTCAAGTGCCTGAATTATTTTGGAGTTTATTCTTCTATATATTTTTATTACTGATCCATAACATTATTTTGTACTTGTTTTTATTTTCTCTACTTTGCTTTTTTTCAACTTGTGCTTTAAAAATTCAGATTCATTAAATCTCATCTTGTGGAGGAATTGTGGGCTCTTTAACTACAGTTAAGAAACACCATTGTGTAATGAAAAGACTGAACACAGGAGACTTGTCTTCCAGTCATAGCTTCAGCTCTTACTAGTTGTGAAATCTTGGACTTTTAACTTCCTTAAATCTTATTTTCCTATTTTATAAAATGAACAATACAGTACCTACTGATTATATAGGTCTGTTATAAGGCTTAGTTTAAAAAAAACTGTGAAAAATTAAATCTGAAATTCCATTATATATATTCCCCTGCATTTTCCTCATGAGATTCATTTGTGAAATTATTGTAAACATTTATTTTTTACATTATTGAGAGTTTGTGCAGTTCAGTGGAATGTTTTGTCATCAGAAGACTTTGAACTAAATAATGGCTACTTACCAAGTAAGTACTATCAGAAATTAGCATGTCATTTAACCTAGTTGTATCTTAGTTCCTCATTTGTAAAGTACACTAGATAATTCCTGAGGTCTCTTCCAACTCTATACTTAAGAGCCTTGTGATTAAACTTACTCTATAGAGTTTTTTACCATGTGATATTATTAATTCTCTGAACTTTTTTGAAATGTGATTCCAGATTAGATGGCCCATATATTTAGGGATTTTTATCATTTCATTCCTTGGCTATAATGAACTATAAGATTAAATAATTAGTTTCTTTCAAGATTTCTATCACTTCTACTTCACCAAATTCATGCTTCCTTGTTAACAATCATTAAGTCTGGGATAGCAACAGCCCTCATAATTTCCTTATTTTCTGGCTCTTAGAATAGTAATCAAGGTAAAACAAAAAATAATAGGTGTTCTAAATTAAATATATAGATGATCCTAACATTTATAATCTTTAAAACAGTACATGAATGCAATTTATCATTATTAAAATTAATAATATCACTTATTTTGACTGTTGTATCTATAAAATCCCCCATCACTACCACATATTTCTTCTGGGTCAATTTCCTAATTTATATAACAGAAGAATGATCTATATCTTCCACCTGGTAGGGCAAGCTAAACAATGTTCTCCCCAAGAGAACTTTGCCACTTCTCTGCTATCAGCATCATCCACATGCCCTGTTTAACATTTAACATTTTAAATAGCTGACAAACTCATATTCTATAAAAATCTCCATCAGATAGTACAGGGTGAGCAATTTATCAGATTTATACTATATCTGCTGGATGTAAACCAAGAGAAATGGAAGCATATTTATACCTTAGAAAGTTTTTTTTTTCCTACCATGATAATTGAATTTTACATTTTATAGGCTCTTTTAGTAAATCTAAGAATTTTAAGACATTTCCTGAACATTTTGCTATAGAAGATAGTTTTCTTAAAAATACAAAATGCCCATAATCAATTAATTATGAAATGGAATATGTAAATTCCATTTTATTTTCCATATAACTCCATATAAAATATATACCTATATAAAATATATAATTAGCCTTGTTTATATTTCAAACTCACATGAATTTGGTGTTGATATATTGATTTGTACATTTTGAATTTAACAACTATTTAAAGCATGTCAACAATGCATTTATTACAATACTTTTCCAATATTCTATTTTAAAAAATGACACAATTATCAAAGTTCTAAAGGCAAGAAACAATTTGTTAATTCTGAAATATGGCCAGTCTTTCTATAACCTAATTTACCAATCTGACTTTTTCACTTGTCATAATAATTATATATAATTTTCTGGAGAAATTTATTTTTAATGTCAATGTACATCCTTCAGAAAACCTTCCTGAAATGGCTCTTTCAAGTATAACAACAGTCACTGTTTCTCAAAGATTATATCAATAAAGCACAAGCTCTGGCAGGTCCTACCTCACTGTTTCAACTTCTTATTATGTTGCTGGAAAACAATTTACACTAGGTTTGTCTTCCATTTCAAAAATACTCATTTTCAATTGTCTGTCTACTATATGATTAATTCTTTGGTCATGATAGTTCATGAAACCAAAAAAATGCAAAATGAAGTTCAAGTATTTGTGGGGCCTCTGTTGATAATAATGACAGAATGGTCCAAAAGGTATCGTGAGGACTAAGGATCACACACCTTTTTGACTGTTTATAAACACAATATTAGGTATTGGAATGTCAATATTCTATTAGAACATAAGCAACTTGAAAGCAGGTACTACTATTTACATTTGTCTTTTAATCTCCATCCCTCAAGAAAGTCTTGGAGTTCAGAATCAAGACTCTGTATGTCAAATACAATAATGCCTAGGAAAAATTAGATGAAATAATAATGAGAAGACAAAATGATGCACAATTAAAGTCATAATGACCTGACCATTTTAAACAAGCTAGTAATGACCTTCAAATGAAAGCAAGATAAAAGAATAGACAGCAACATGGACTGCTATAATTTCTTCTGTTAATGTTGGCCATTTATATTTTTGTAAATATTTACCCATTTCACCTAGATTGTCATATTTATTACCATATAATTAGGTAAAATAGTTCTTAATAATTACCTTGATTTCCTTTTCATTAGAGGTGAGACCACCCTTTTCATTCATGATACTATTAATTTGGTTCTCTTCTTTCTTTTTCTTAATTAAAATAACTAATACTTTTTTCTGTTTTATTTTTTTCAAAGTACCAGCTCCTAATCTTATTTATTAGTTCAGAAATTCATTTATTTTCAATTTTGTTAATGTCTCCTTTGATTTTGGGTAAATCCAATTTGGTTTTTATCTGGGGATTTTTATTTTGTTCTCTTTCTATTTTTTTAAAATTCGCATGCCCAATTCATTGATCTCTTCCCTCTCTGGTTTGTTACTATATGCATTCAGGGATATAATTTTTCCCCTGAGTACTGTTTTGGCTGCACACCATAGATTTTAATATGATGTCTATTCATTCTCATTATCCTCAATGAAATTAATAATTGTTTCTATGATGTGTTATTTAATCAACCAATTTTGTAGAATCATATTTTTTAATTTGTTTTTTAATTTTTTAAACATTTATTTATAATCATTTTTAACCTGGTTACATGATTTATGCTCCTACTTTCCCCTTCACCCCCCACACTTCCCCCTACCCATGGCCGACGCACATTTCCATTGGTTTTATCATGTGTCATTGATCAAAACCTATTTCCAAATTGTTGATAATTGCTTTGGTGTGGTAGTTTCAACTCTACATCCCCAATCATGTCCGCCTCAACCCATGCGTTCAAGCAGTTGTTTTTCTTATGTTTCCTCTCCTGCAGTCCTTCCTCTGAATGTGGGTAGCGTTCTTTACCGTAAATCCCTCAGAGTTGTCCTGTGTCATTGCATTGCTGCTAGTACAGAAGTCCATTACATTTGATTTTACTATAGTATATCAGTCTCTGTGTACAGTGTTCTTCTGGCTCTGCTCCTTTCACTCTGCATCAGTTCCTGGAGGTCTTTCCAGTTCACCTGGAGCTCCTCCAGTTTATTATTCCTTTTAGCACAATAGTATTCCATCACCAGCATATACCACAATTTGTTCAGACATTCCCCAATTGAAGGACATACCCTCCTTTTCCAGTTTTTTGCCACCACAAAAAGCACAGCT
Source organism: Gracilinanus agilis (assembly GCF_016433145.1). NCBI lineage: Eukaryota > Metazoa > Chordata > Mammalia > Didelphimorphia > Didelphidae > Gracilinanus > Gracilinanus agilis. The sequence goes on from NC_058130.1 coordinate 260,540,780, forward strand.
ATAAATATTTTCATACAAGTCTTTTTATCTATGATCTCTTTGGGGTACAAACCCAACAATGGTAAGGCTGGATCAAAGGGCAGGCATTTTTTATAGCCCTTTGAGCATAGTTCCAAATTGCCACATCCCCTCCAGCATTCATTACTCTCCCCTTCTTTCATTTGAGCCAATCTGCTAGGTGTGAGGTGATACCTCAGAGTTGTTTTGATTTGCATTTCTCTAATTATTAGAGATTTATAACACTTTTTCATGTGCTTATTGATACTAGTTTTCATTGTTTTGGGAAGGTTTGGATATGATTACTTGTTTGTCCTCCTCTGTTGTCTGGATTTTCTCCATGTAAAAGTTGTTGAAGGGGCAGCTGCGTAGCTCAGTGGAGTGAGAGTCAGGCCTAGAGACAGGAGGTCCTATGTTCAAACCCGGCCTCAGCCACTTCCCAGCTGTGTGACCCTGGGCAAGTCACTTGACCCCGATTGCCCACCCTTACCAATTTTCCACCTATGAGCCAATACACCAAAGTACAAGGGTTAAAAAAAAACAGTTGTTGAGTGATTCAGATTTCTTCTTGATGATCTTTCTCCCCTGAGCTTCTCGTTTTTGGCTTGCCATTTTTAGCCCAGTGCCTTCTGGGCTTTATCCTCATACTCAGGGTCTGTCTGAGCTCTCTAGGCTCCCAAGGTTTCAGGTCTCTTTGTTCTTGGGGTCATCCCTGGTCTGCCCCTCTGCCCGAGTCTCCTTCAGCAGTCTCAGGGCATTGCTTCCACAGCCATACTCCCGTCTGCCCAGGGTCCCCACTGGAGGTCCAAGCCTGAGCTCGAGATTCTAGTCCTCGCCTAGGGCAATGATTTTACCCACACAGACACTCAGGAGAATCCGTGTGCGTTCTTTAGCCTCTTGGGGTCCTAAGTCATGCTGCTCTCAGGAACAAGCCCTGGAGCTGCCAGTGACTTACTGGGTGCCCCAAAGCTGCTTTACTTCTTGTGAGCTGGCCTCAGCACTGTACATTGTGTGGGGGGTGGGGGAGGTTCTTCTTCCTCTCGAGTTTTAGTGAGAGCTGTTTCACCCCTTTATAGCATGGAAATGCCCCAATTCTGCGTACCTTCAATGCTGCACCCTGTTGTGGGGTCCCTTCATTCATCTGGATTCGTTTTTATGTCCCCTTGAGGAGTCCTGTATGCTTCCGTTAGGAGAGATCAAGCTGCTGCTCCTTACTCTGCCTCCATCTTCCATATGTTTTAATTCCTAACTAATTTTTTCTTTACCTCTCCATGTACCCTTATTAATTATTATTTTTATTGCATTGTGATCTGGAAAAGTTGCATTTATTGTTTCTACTTTTTTGCATTTGCTTGCAATATTTTTATGTCCTAGTACACGGTCAATCTTTGTGAATGTGCCATGTGCTGCTGAAAAGAAGGTGTATTCCTTTTTTTTCCTATTTATTTTTCCCTGCATATCTATTACCTCTAATTTTTCTAAGATTTCATTCACATCTCTTACCTATTTCTTATTTTTGTTTTATTTAGATCTGATAGAAGAAGTTTCAGGTCTCCCATTAGTATAGTTTCACTATCTATTTCCTCCTTAAACTCCAATAGTTTCTCCTTTAAAAATCTGGATACTATAACATTTGGTGCATACATGTTGAGTACTGATATTTTTTCATTGTCTATATTGCATTAAACAGGATCTAATTACCTTCTTTATTTTTTTAAATCAGATTTATTTTTACTTTGGTTTTGTCAGATATCATGATTGAGTCTCCTGTGTTCTTTTTCTCAGTGGATGCTCAATAAATTCTGCTCCAGCCTTTTCTCTTTACCCTGTGTGTGTCTACCTAATTCATGTGTGTTTCTTGTAGTCAATATATGATAGCATTTTGGTTTTTAATCCACTCTGCTATCTGCTTTTGTTTTATGGATGAGTTCATCCCATTCACATTCAGAGTTGTGATTATTGCCTGTGTATTCCCCATCATTTTGATTTCTCTTTTAGACGTGCCCTTTCTTCTTTCACTATATGCCTCTATACCAGTGTTTTGCTTTTAATCAGTCCTCCTTACGCCCCCCTCATTTTACTTTCCTTCCCACCCCTCCCTTCTTCTTCTCAGAAAAGGTCTATTAATTTGTATTAATTGCCTCCCCAATATTTCCCTCCCTTTAAATACTCCCCACCCTACTCCTCCACTTTATTATTCCATCTCAACTTCTTTGTAGGATAAGATATAATTCTATACCCCAATAGACCTTCTTTCCTCTCAGAACTAATTCCACTGAGAGTAAGGATTAAGTATTACCTATTACCATTCTCTTCTCCCTTCTTATAATAATATTCTTCCCCCCTCTTTATGTGCTATAAGTCAGTCTATTTTTCTTCTCTCTTCAAATTTCTCTTATTACCCTTCTCTTTTTTTGTTCCCCTCAATTTTTTAACATATCATCATAAATAACTTAATACCACAACCTCTTCCTATGCGTAATACTTCTATCTACTGTGATAATGAAAACAATTTTTAAGAGTTACAGATATAATTTTTCCATATAGGAATACAATCAATTTGGCCTTACTGAAGTCCTTAAATTTATTTTCCCCTATATGTTGTTTACCTTTTTATGGTTATCTTGAATTTTGTATTTGGCCATCAAATTTTCATTTAGTTCAGGTCTTTTCTTTAGGAATACTTAGAAACCTTCTATTTTGTTAAATGCCCATATATTCCCCTGAAAAAAAAAAATATATATATATATATATATATATATATTATTCTAAGCCTTGTAGCCCTTATAGTGTGGAGGCTGCCAGATCCTGTGGAATCCTGACTGGGGCCCCTTGATATCTGAATTGTCTCTTTCTAGCTAGTTATAGTATTTTCTCGTTGACCTCAAAACTCTTGAATTTGGGTATAACACTCCTGAGGGTTGTCTTTTGGAGATTTAATGTAGGGGAGTGATATATTGATTTTTCCATTGTCATTTTTCCATTGTCATTTTTCCATTTCCATTTTGCCCTCTTGTTCAAGAATATCAGAGCAGTTTTCTTGGATAATTTCTTGTAATATGATGTCAAGGCTTTTATTTTGTTCCAGGATTTCCTGTAGACTAATCATTCTCAAATTGTCTCTCCTGGATTCGTTTTCCATGTCAGCTGTCTTTTCAATGTTATATTTCATGTTTCTTTCTAGTTTCCATTCTTTTGATTTTGCTTTATTAATTCTTGTTGTCTCATGAGATCATTAGCTTCTACTTGCACAATTCTAGTCTTTAAAGACTGATTTTTCACCTATGATTTTTTGATTTTCCTTTTTTTTTTATCCTGCTTTTCATGGTTTCCAGCAGGCTAATTCTGGTCTCCAATTTGCTTATTTCTTCATTTGATTTCTGTGTCTCTTTTTCCATATGGGCAATTTTGTCTTTTAAGCTATTTTATTTTTTTATTACTTTCATTTCTTTTCTCCACTTTTCTTCCCATTTTCTTCTACCTTTTGTAGTTGGCTCTTGAACTCCTATTGGAGCTCCTCAAGAGCTTGTGACCAATTTCCATTTTTTTGGATAGTTTACATGTGTTTGTTTGTTTTTCACTCTTTGCTGCTGGTTCTGTATTTTGCTCTTTTTTCTACACAGAAATTAACCATGGTCGAGAGTTGTTTTTTTTATTGTTGCTTATTCTTTTTGCCATTAGTGGATAGGGGTTCCTGCATGTTGGTAGACATCACTTCCTTAGCTTCTGTCTCACAGGACTTTGCTTTGGTAGTATCTTTCCTTCACAATCAGAAGCCTGAGTGAGGGCAGATAGATCTGTGATGTTCTTTGTGTAGCAAGCTTTAAAGTGTTTTATCCTGAGGCTATCTTTCCAGTCCCTGCTGCCTTGGCCAGCTTTGTTTCTGCCCAAACTTCATGCTCTTTTGCCCAGGCTCTGTGCTCTTCAATCTCAAATATTAAGTCTCAGTGCCAAGGCCTTGCACTGCCCTCAATGGTAAGTCTATGGTACTTTCAGCCAGCCTCCCAAAATTTAGAGATTGCTCAGGCCATTGCTCTGACTCTGGAGCACTAGGTGGTGAAGGGGAGGGGTAATAAACTTGTGCTTTGATTTGTGTAGTTTTGCCCCCTTCTAGTGTGAAAATCCCCAAATACTGCCTACATTAAAGGCTGAGTTCAGTGGGAGAGCCCCTTTCCTCATCCAGTTTTGATTTCTGTCCTTTTGAGATGCCTTGTAATCATCCATTGGAAGGATATTCAGAGGGCTCCTGCTACTATGCCACCATCTTGGCTTTGCGTCCTGCTATCATTTCTTAATGAAATCAATAGCCAGAAATAGACCAAGAGAGCCAAGAAACAACCTTTTCCAGCAAACAATTTTGATACTGGTGAATATATATAGCAGCCAAAGTTAACATCAGTTTAGTATAAAAATTCATTCATCAAAAGGTTAGTGGAAAGGATACTAGAAGATCATAAGTAGTAGCATTTCATATAATAGCAGGAATCATTGGAGGAGAAAATAAGTTTACAAAAAGCTTAGTGATTAATAAAGCAATTAAGTCCAATTATCCAGAGAGCATTTAAGATTTCAAATAGAACAATGAAAATGTGAAAAAATGAAACAGATCTCTAAAGACTTCTATTACAAACTGATTCTCCATTAGTGTCTTTAAAGAAACCACATTAAAGCACTTAACATGACAATTTCTGATGGCTCTGTAAGAAAAAAAAATGTTACTAAGGAAAACAAAGGCAAACAGAAGAACTCCACTGGAACAAATATAAAACAGGGGAGGTACATTATGATAGCAAAATCATTTTTAAGTTAATAATAGATAGACTCTCAAATGAGCAGAAAAAATGCTAAACATTATTATTATGGAAAATTGTCCTCCAAAACATTAATCTCTTACCTATATGCCTACTTTCTTATTCTCTCTCAAGTCTTTCTAAGTATATATATCTTTTTATTATATATATGCATATATATGTATATATATCTTTTAAATAAATCCTTGATAATGATATGAAAAAAGGAATATAAATGAATTATATTCTCCAGTAGACTACTTGTTTTTTTATACCATCTGTCACAAAAGAGGATAAAAATCCCATTTTATTATTTTTAAAAGTTATTTGTTGAGGAAAGCTCTACCTTTTAAGGCTTTCCTGCAACAAGATTTTTCTCTCAAACACACACACACACACACACACACACACACACACACACACACAAATAATACAAGATTCCCTTAAAGGGGGAGGAACCATGATGGCAGAATGGTGGGAAAAAGTCTAATGAGTTCATATTCACAGTCTTCCCCAAAGAGATCAAAATTGTACTGTCATGAATCCTGATAGAAAAATCCAGAAAAATGGTCATAATAAATCATTTCTCTAATCCAGATCATCACAGAGAGTTAGACATGGAGGTCTGTGAACACTGGAGGCAGGTTGATCTAGAAATAGTGACCCAAAGAGAACTCTAGCATCCAGGGAAAGGCTAAGCACCAGAGCAAGAGGAGGTCTCAGACCTAGGCAGAGTATCTCCATATTCACATCAGGGCATTGTAAAGAAGACAGTGGTGAACTGATTGCTTTGCTGCTTACTATACAGTTCCACTTCAGGGTAGAATATGAAGGAGACCTCCCTAGGTGATGTAAGGAAGCCATGGGCATTGTTTCAAGAAAGGAAGAAGTTCAGAAGCAAGTGTCAAATGATTAATATTACTCCAGATTCAAATCAGGGTTTTACTTCCATCATCTAAACCAACTAACAGGAATCATGAAAACATGACTCTCAGAACAAAGGGAAGTCAACAACTCTGCTACTCTGAACTAACAGGGCTTTCCAACTGGTTGATAGTCAGAGTCAAGCAGCAGTCTACTACTCTTTAACAGTTCCAAACTTAGATGAAGTCCTTGAAGTGTTCAGACAAAGGGGGAAGCAAACTGACTTTTCTCTAAAATGGACCACTTTGAGAGCACTGAAACCTTTTAGGTCCCTTATCTATGCCTGAAATCTTGTAATAACACAACACTACGTACCCCCCAAAAGCAGCAGTAAGACGAACCCAGGCCTTTCCTCCAAAATATGGCACAATGAAGCTCTCATATCAAGACATAAATCAGAGAGTAGATCAGAAGAATGGGTAAACTGAAAAGAAATTCAACATAAGGAGGTAATATGGTGGCAGAGTTACTCATGATACAAACAGAAAGAGACAATGATTCCCAAAACATTTACAAGTAATTCTTTAATGAAAACTATAACTTGGGCACAAACTCAAGTAGAATTCCTAGAAAAGCCAAAACAAGAGCTTTAAAAAAACAGGTTTAAAATAGTTTTAAATTGAAAGAGAGTACTTGAAGGGGAAAAATGGAAAATAAATAAGACTTCTGGAAGAAAGAAGTGGCAAGGGAATGACATAAGAGACATTGAACACTGCCCAAGCAACAAACTTTCTGAAAATTACTATTGTTATGTAGGGATATTGGGAATCTGATGGTCTGACCAGGGCCAGGTGCCTGTAAGACACACTTCTCCCACACAGACAGGCTTGAGTGAGTAGGGAGGGGGTAAGGTACTCCTTGCTCTCAAACCCCTCCCCCCAAGCAGTTGATTTTCAGTTGAAGATGGAGACCGGGCAATGTGTCTTCAAGCAAGATTCAGCAAAGGCAAATCTTTAATGATGTTCCCTTTCTCTAACTTATATTCCCCACAGGTCTGATTGAGGGACAAAGGAGGAGCTTGATCTCTAGCTTTGACTAGAAATCAGATTTCATATCAGTACAGCAAATTATGTCTGGAAGGATAAGCTAAAACATAATTATGAGGGTTTTAAATGTCAAACAGAAGAGTTTGTATTTTTTTTCTTGAAGCAATAGGGAGTCAGTGAGGCTTGAGACAGAGAGTAGTAGATATAGCACTGTATTAGAATAAGGAAGACCTGGCTCTGTTCCCTGGTTCTTACTAACTGTGTTATCTTAAGGAAATAATTTTATCTCTCATCTTCAAGGTCCTCATTTATGAAATGGGGATAATATGTATGCTCTATCTGACAATGTCTTCAAGATATCTTTGATGAGTATAGCTAATGGACAATGAACCTGACTTAGAATACAAAAGCAAGACACTGAGCTATACTGATTTTGGATAATTATGCATTACTTTTAACATTCCCAAGTTTTTCACTAAAACAAAGGTACTTTAAAAGATATATGATTCTTCAGCTATATGATATGACTGAAAGTAATAAAATAATAATCTCTGAAGAACTGAAATGAGAAATTATTCAAAACAGCAAAAAATGTTAGGCATGAACTAATTGCCAAATCCCACCAAACAAAATAATGTAGCCTAAAGGAGGTCATGAGATAGATATATAGCCAGAAAAGGAAGAGGTCAATCATAAAGTGAGTATAAAATATGAACAGTACATGTGCTGCATTATAATCAACACAATGTTAAAAGATTTATAAGAAGGACTCCAGCAAGTTGAATGTATCTCATAAAGAAGATTTGAAGGATGCAAGCAAAATTCACTATATAAGTATTTGTTATTATTAGTATTCTACATCAGTTTATTATATATTGAATATTACATACTTTGGGATAATTTCTTTTTTCCCTTAGTGTCACAGTATCAGAAACTTCAGGAAATAATCTTTTTTTAAAAAAATTAATATTTTAAAGAAAGATTTTTAGTAACTATTTTCACCTATGTCTGAAATAAGTTAATTTCCTCATATAATTTAATAAAGAATACTTTGAAATGCATAGGTTTTTAATTCATTAGCATGATGGGACTTCTGTTTCATCTAATACCTGGAATCAATTTACATTGAGAAGAAACAAAAAAAATGATAACAACAAACAAAATCATCTATTTTCAGTCCACATGATTTCATTTTTAAAAGCTATAAAAGCCTTATTTGCAATTTGTAACATCTTTCACAAAAGCCAAAATGCACCAAATGTCAAACTCATAGGTGTTATATTTCTTCCAGTCTGATGATCTCTAATAAATATATTTTCAGCTATAGCAACCATTTCTCTAAAAAATTTATTAAACCTTAAATAACTGAAATAGTTGATTATAGTTGGCAGTGCATTCTAAGTTCCCAATCAACTATTTCAAAAGGAATTCTAAATGATAAGCAAAGTGAAATAACACAGTCTGACCTCAAAGATTAGCCTTACAACTTTATAGTGAATGTACTCTATAGTTCTCTCCATCTTTCTCCACCAGAAATATGACAGTTTGGTTATTGTAGAATCATCTTTACAGTTATATTTCTTTTGCCTTTTCTTGACAGGAACAGATCAATGGGATTATAAGAAAGAAGACCTGGTTCTGTTTCCATTTCTGTCACTAATTTTTCATGCCACCTTGAGTAAGTTATTTCACCTCTAGACAGAGATTTTCTATCTGAAAATTTTCTTTACCTGAAAATGAGAATAATGGACTAGAAGATCTGTGAGGTATCTCTCTTATACCTAGGTATTTATTAACTATTATGTGGACAAGTGCTGTGTTTGTGTGCTTTGGATTGTAGAGTTCAAGTGTCTGATAGCCAATTGAATAGCTTTTGGTTGCTATATAAATATGATTGGCAGGACCTCTTTCTAATATTGAAGTGTCATGAAAATTTACATGGCTTGAAATTAATTGTGTCATCATAGATTTTGATTTTCATACATTAAATTAGGTATTTTTTCGTTTTCCTTAACATGTGTAATAATTAAAATTAAATTATGAGATTGTTAGTAGCTTTATTACATCAAAATAGAGATAGTAACAAGAGGGAAATGTAGGAAAGAGGTAGGGAGTTGCCTAGCCTACCACCTTATGTACCATTCTGATGGAAGCCAGCTCACCACTGACAGGGCTCCAATCTCGAGCCAGAAGTAGGGTTCAGGCTCTCCTGTTCCCCCTTGCCTATCAAATGACTTCTTTCAATGAGAGGTGCTTCTTAGTTACCTCAACTAATGAACAGTGTCTCTATTTTTAATGGGTATAACTACTGTCTTGGACTATTTCTGTACTGGTATGTAAGTTGTGATATTCTTGGGGTATAAAGGAAGGCCTCTCACGGTGCACTAGGTGTTTTGGTCTTGACTAGAAGTCTGGCTTTATTGTTTGACCAGCCCTCTCCCAATAAACCTATTTCTTTTTGGCTTAGAGACTCTTTCTCTTATTTGACTTTTTTGCTAAGAGAATTTTCCCCATGATATTTTAATGTTGTTAGCTTTAAATATTTTCACCTTTGGTTTTTATTTTTTAGAAAATTTTTTCCATGGTTACATGATTCGATTTCTTGCTCTATCTCCCTCCATCCCCCCACCCCCAGTAGCCAACACATATTTCCACTGGTTTCTTCCTGTGTCATTGATCAAGACCGATTTCCATATTATTGGTAATTGTTCTAGGGTGGTCATTAAGAATCTTGTACAAACAAAAACAATGTAACTAAAATCAGAAGAGAAATAAACTGGGAAAAATGTTTATAACAAAAAACTCTGACAAAGGTCTAATTACTGAAATATACAAGGAGCTAAATCACTTGTACAAAAAATCAAGCCATTCTCCAATGGATAAATGGACAAGGGACATGAATAGGCAATTTTCAGATAAAGAAATCAAAACTATTAATAAGCACATGAGAAAGTGTTCTAAATCTCTAATAATTAGAGAAATGCAAATCAAAACAACTCTGAGGTACCACTCACACCTAGAAGATTGGCTAAAATGTCAGTTTTTTTTTTATCCTGGGACTCCATTCTAGGAGCATAGGGCCACAACCAGTAGGCAGTGGGTCGCTCAGGGTCACCCAGCTGGGAAGTGTCTGAGCCCGGATTTGAACCTAGGACCTTTCATCTCTAGGACTGGCTCTCAATCCACTGAGCTAGCCCAGCTGCCCCTACTTTAGGTTGCAGTTTCTTTAGCAGATGTAGTTTTTACAGGGTGGGGTTGCTAGCCCCACGCCCAACTCTCCTCCTTTTTCATCCGGGCTAGGGACTGTCCTTAGCCCAGGAGTAATGAATGTTGGAGGGGATGTGGCAAAATTAGAACATTAATGCACTGGGAGTAGTGAATTGATTCAACCATTCTGGATGGCAGTTTGGAACTATGCCCAAAGAGCACTAAAAGACTGCCTGCCCTTTTACCCAGCCATACCACTGATGGGTTTGTACCACAAAGAGATCATAGGGAAAAAGACATGTACAAAAATATTTATAGCTGCTCTCTTTGTGGTAGCAAAAAATTGGAAAATGAGGGGATGCCCTTCAATTAGGGAATGGCTGAACAAATTGTGGTATTTGTTGGTGTTGGAATACTATTGTGTTCAAAGGAATAATAAACTGGAGGAATTCCATGTGAACTGGAATGACCTCCAGGAATTGGATGCAGAGCGAAAGGAGCAGAGCCAGAAGAACATTGTACACAGAGACTGATACACTGTGATAAAATCGAATGTAATGGACTTCTGTACTAGCAGCAATGCAATGACTCAGAACAATTCTGAAGGACTTATGGAAAAGAACACTACCCACATTCAGAGAAAGAACTACAGGAGTGGAAACACAGAAGAAAAACTTTTTTTTTTTCATTTAGAATATTTTTCCATAGTTACATGAGTCATAATCCATGCCCTCCCCCCCGCGTTCTTTCCCCCCTTCTAAATATGACAAGTTGTTTCACTGGATTATATGTGCATCATTGTTCAAAACTTATTTCCATGATATTCATATTTGCAATGGAATAATCTTTTAACATCAAAACTCTGATCATATCCCTATCATACTACGTGATCAATCTTATGTTTTTCTAATGCATTTCTGGTTCCACAGTTTTTTCTCTGGATGTGGATAACATTCTTTCTCCTAAGTTTCTCTGGATTGCTACTGGTAGAAAAGTCCAATACATTCAATTGTGCCACAATGTATTAGTCTCTGTGTACCATACTCTCCTGGTTCTGCTACTTTCACTCTGCATCAATTCCTGGAGGTCTTTCAGTTCACATGGAATTCTTCCAGTTCTTTATTCCTTTCAGCATAATAATATTCCATCACCAACATATACCATAATTCGTTCAGTCATTCCCCAATTGAAGGACACCCCCTCATTTTCCGATTTTTTGTCACCACAAAGAGCACTGCTATAAATATTTTTGTACAAGTTTTTTTCCTTATTAACTCTTTGGGATACAAAACACATCGGTGTTATGGCTGGGTAAAAGGGTAGGCATTTCTTTAAAGTACTTTGTGCATAGTTCCAAATTGCCCTCTAGAATGGTTGAACCAATTCATAACTCCACCAGCAGTGTATTAGTGTCCCAATTTTACCACATCTCCTCCAATATTTATCACTTTCATTTGCACTCATGCTAGCCAAACTACTAGATTTGAGGTGGTAGCTCAGAGTTGTTTTAATTTGCATTTCTCTAATAAGGAGAGATTTAGAACACTTTTTCATGTGATTATTGATAGTTTTCATTTGATCCTCTCCTATTCATGTCCCTTGACATTTTGATTGATTGTTGATTGGGGAATAGCTTGATTTTTTGTACATTTGACTTAGTTCTTTATATATTTGGGAAATTAAGCCTGTGTCTGAGAGTTTTGTTATAAAAATGTTCTCCCAGTTTGTTGCTTTCCTTCTAATTTTGGTTGCATTGGTTTTGTTTCTACAAAACCTTTTTAATTTGATGTAATCTGTCATTCATTTTACATTTTCCAATGTTCTCAGTCTCTTACTTGGTCTGAAATTCCTTCCTTTCCCACAGATCTGACAGGTATACTAATTTATGTTCACCTAATTTATTTATGGATTTCACTCTTTATATTTAAGTCATTTACCCATTTTGAATTTATCTTGGTAGAGAGTGTAAGATGATGATCTAAACCTATTTTTCCATTTTTACATACTCTTTTCCATTTTTCCCAGAAGTTTTTGTCAACTTGTCCCAAAAGCTGGGTCTTTGGGTTCATTGAGGAGTTTCTTAACAAAGTTTCTAAAGTGATTTACTTCTACAGTTCATTTTATAGATGAGGTACTGAGACAAACATGGTTGAGTGACTTGTCCAGGATCACACAGCTAGTAAATGTCTGAAGCTAAGTTTGAACTCAGATCTATCCTGACTCCAACTTCAGAGCTTTATCCACTTGCCACCTAGCTGTCCCATCCCGTTCTTTGCCTTTCTTCTTATTGTTCTCTTTCACTTAGTCTCTTTTATAGTTTATTGCATTGCTAACACAATATTGCGGAATTTTAGAAGCAGAAAGGGCAATGGAGATCATCTATCCTCACACACTAATTTTGTAGATCAATCAAAAAGATTTTATTAAGCCACCACTGTATCAGAGGCATTATGCTCAGCCCTGGAGTTTGAAAAACAAAAGTGAAAGTCTGGCCTCGGGAAGCTTACATATGTTGGCTAAGACCACCTGATTATACCCATGTATTTGAAAAGAAATACAGGGTCATCAGAGGAGGAAAGTAGTACTTGGGGGAGGGACAAGAATGTTCTTATTTAGAAGATAATACCTGATCTGAGTTATGAAGAACACTGACCATTCTAAGAAGTGGAGCTAAGGAGGGAGTACATTCCAGGCATAGTAAATATCTAGTGCAAAGATTTAGAGATAGGAATTGGAACAGTTAAGAAGGACACTTTGATTCCCTTGTAGAAAGTATGAAATGGAGTAAAGTCCATTAAGGCACAAAAGATGAACTGAGGCTAGATTGTTGAGGACTTTAATATATTGAGCAATGCAATGACATGGACAACCTAGCATTTTAAGATAATCACTCTGACAGCTGTGTTGAAGATGAATTGAAGTAAAATAAATGAATGAGAAAGTTTAATAAGGAGGTTGTTACAATACTTCAGATAAATATGATCCACAGAGGTTAAATTATTTACTGAAGGTCAGACAGTCAGTTTATAGCAGAGAAAGAATTGGAATTTAGGTTATGCCTTTCCACCACACCACTCTATAATCATGTTGGAGTTGATTTATCTCTGCAGGATTTTATTTCTGTGGTGCTTTCTACTTACCTCCATTTCTTTTTTATTTTTCCACCACTTAAAATATGAATATTGGAAAAGAAATATCTGGCCTTCTGGCCAACAATATGGTTAACTCCAATTACCTATTCACAGCTGCTGAGAGAAGAAGAAAAAGCTGACATAAACACCAAGGGAGAGGCTCAATGAAGCATATTTCAGCATTGGAGGCTAGATTATTGTTCCATTTATTTACAATCACCTGCCATTTTAAGCAAGAAAAAATGCAAAATTATAAGTTTTGTTCATTTTATTTAAAGTAATTTAAAGTGATAAATGAGGGAATGAAATATCCTCTTATGATTTTTCTTCTCACCCTTAGGAGCTATACACAATGGTGTGTTCTAGTAATAACTAGATCTAAATCTATGAAATGTATCCATATTTTCTATTAATATCATTATATCATGTTTTCCCCCTGAACTGAAAACAGATGGCAGCTTTATGCTTAAATGTCCATCAAAGGAAAGTAATTTTCATAAATTATCAGGCTCAGCACAATGAAGATTATTCTTTTAGTTTCCAATTACCAGCTACAGCTCTAAAGAAAAAATCAAATTTATAATCAGATAATAAAAAAAGTAAATGAAAACAAAACTTCAATAATGACAACAGAAAGTGTATTGTTGAGAACCAAGTAGAAAAGGATGAAAATGCAGCAATACCTCAATTCTTCTTCTTATTTCTGAACCAATAATAATAAACAAGAGGCCACACACATATCAGGGCCAAGAGCAATAAAACAAGCAAGTTAATAACCAGAAGTCTCCATCAATCTGTGAACCAAATAATAATTATAATTAAAACATTTTATCATTCCACTAGCAGTTACGTTACTGAGATTGGCATTAGTTTATTAATAAAATCAAAGAAAGGGTCTTACAGTTTTTGACATTAGATGAAAGGTAAGAACAAAGCATTAAACCCTTGCTAGCCCCATCTTCATTTAAACCCTATCTTTGAGCTGATAAAGTATTAACTACTTCTAGATGGCAGGGTAAATAGAACACTGGTCTAGGAATCAAAAAGGTTCATCTTAATGAGTTTAAGTCTGGTCTCAGACACTTACTAAATGTGTGACTTTAGGCAAGTCACTTGATCCTCTTTACCTCAGTTTCCTCATCTGTGAAATGAGCTGGAGAAAGAAATGGCAAAGTATTCCAGTATCTTTGCCAAGAAAACCCCAAATTTTCTCTTGAAGAATTTGATAATACTGAAGATGCCTGAAAAACAGCAACAAAGCTTTTATCAAAACCTTAAGACAGGACTTCCGGGTTAAGATGGCGGCAGAGTAAGAAGCAGCTCTTAACCTCTCCTGACCAAAACACACAAAACTCCTCAAGGGGACATAAAAACAAGTCCAGACGAACGGAGGAACCCCACAACAGGGCACAGCGTGGAAGGTACGTGGAATCGAGACATTTCCAGGCTATAAAGGGCTCTCACTTAATCGCGGGCTGAGCAACCGCCCCACCCCCACCCCCTCCACACTCATCTATAGCTCCGAACCCAGCTAAAAAGAAATAGAGCAAGTTTGGGGCACCCATCGAGTCATCAGCAGCTCCGGGACCTGTTCCTGAGAGCAGCAAGACTTAGGACCCCATTAAGTCAAAAAACGCACGTGAAATCTGAGCGCGGGAGCAGAGAGTGGACGCTGGGCGCAGGCGTGGGTGGAGGCAGACACAACCAGGAAATAAAGCTCTGAAAACCTGAGTGGGGAACCAGTGCAGACGGATATACGACTGTGGAAGCAGCGCCCTGAGACTTGTAAAGGAACCTCCTGCAGAGGATCAAGCAAGGGGGGTCCACCAGGGGGCTTGACCTTGGAAAAAACCAGAACTCAGACCTCAGGAACCAATAGACCACGAACAGACACTGAGCGCGAGGATAAATCTGAGAAGCTGCTGGGCTAATGATGGCTACTCAGTCACAGGAAGTTCAGAAGAGAAAGAATAATAATAACAAGAAAAAGAAGTCTTTAACACTCGACAGCTTTTACACAGAGAAAATCCAGACAACCGAGCAAACAGAGGAGGAGAACAAACAAGCATCCAGACCCTCCTCAAATAAGGAAAACTCCTCACAAGCTATGGAAGAGTTCAAAACTGAGATTTTGAGGAAAATGGAAGAGATCTGGCAAGAAAATAACAGTTTAAAAGGTAGAATCTTGCAACTGGAAAGTGAGGCTCAGAAACCAAATGAACTGATAAGCAAATTGAACACCAGAAATGACCAGATCGAAAAGGAATACCAGAAGATTATGGCCGAAAACCAGAAGATTAGGGCCGAAAATCAATCCCTAAAGGCTAGAATTGAGCAACTGGAAGCTAATGATCTCTCAAGACAACAAGAACAAATAAAACAAAGTCAAAAGACTGAAAAAATAGAAGGAAACATGAAATATCTCAATGAGAGAGTGACAGACCAAGAAAACCGGTCTAGAAGAGACAATTTGAGAATAATTGGCCTTCCAGAAAAAACAGAAATTAATAGAAACCTGGACTCCGTACTAAAAGAAATTATTCAGCAAAATTGCCCTGAAGTCCTATAACAAGATGGCAATATAGACATTGAAAGGATTCATAGAACACCCACTACATTTGACCCAGAGAAGAAATCGGTTAGAAATATTATTGTCAAATTCAAAAGCTTTCAAGCAAAAGAAAAAATCTTACAAGAAGCCAGAAAGAGACAATTCAAATATCAAGGAGCACCAATCAGGATCACACAGGATCTGGCAGCCTCCACGCTAAAAGACCGTAAGGCTTGGAATACAATATTCAGAAAGGCAAGAGAGCTAGGCCTGCAACCACGGATCAACTACCCATCAAAATTGACTATATATTTCCAAGGGAAAGTATGGGCATTCAACAAGATTGAAGAATTCCAGGTATTTGCACAGAAAAGACCAGGGCTAAATGGAAAGTTTGATATCGAACCACAAAAATCGAGAGAAACCTGAAAAGGTAAATAA
>NC_058130.1:260561787-260647738 GCF_016433145.1 Gracilinanus agilis
TGGGTTTGTACCCCAAAGAGATCATAGATAAACAGACTTGTACGAAAATATTCATAGCTGCATTTTTTGTGGTGGCAACAAATTGGAAAAGGAGGGTATGTCCTTCAATTGGGGAATGGCTGAACAAACTGTGGTATATGCGGGTGATGGAATACTATTGTGCTAAAAGGAATAATAAACTGGAGAAGTTCCAGGCGAACTGGAGAGACCTCCAGGAACTGATGCAGAGCGAAAGGAGCAGAGCCAGAAGAACCCTATACACAGAGACTGACATTCTGTGGTAAAATCGAATGTAATGGACATCTGTACCAGCAGCAATACAATGACCCAGGACAATTCTGAGGGATTTATGGTAAATATGCTACCCACATTCAGAGGAAGGACTGCAGGAGAGGAAACATAAGAAAAACAACTGCTTGAATGCATGGGTCAGGGTGGACATGATTGGGGGTGTGGACTCGAAACTACCACACCAATGCAACTACCAACAAGTTGGAAATTGGTCTTGATCAAGGACACATGACAAAACTAGTGGAAATGCGCATCGGCCATGGGTAGGGGGGGGTGCGGGAGGGGGTGTTGAAGGGGAAAGGAGGAGCATGAATCATGTAACCATGTTAAAAATGAATATTAATAAATGTTAAAAAAACAAACAAACAAACAAAAAAAAACCTTAAGACAGGACTGGACTAACTGAGCATTGAAAAGAACCACTTCTGCTGTATGGGATAAATGACTCCAAGTTGGATATTTATTCAGACTACCTACACTAAAATTCTAGATGTAAATGATCTCCTTTTGGGCTGATTGATATTCATGGACTGTATTCATATTTGTTCTTTTTAAAATTTCTGTATCTTTTAAGACCACACAATAGTAGTATTATTCTTAGCATGCATATCTGATAGGCCTTATTGCTATTATAACTCAGAACTCCTCAATTCAAGTGATCTATCATTCTCAGACTATCCTTGTAGAAGTGATTAAAAGGGATATATCAACAAATCCAGCAGTAACTGACCGTTTCTTAAGTCAGATTTTTCTATTTCTGATTCTATCTTACTCTCTCAACCATCCTTATTATTGATAACCCTTTGGGACTCATTTTCCTTCTCCTCAAGAAGTATGAAGTCCTAGAAAGTATAACCCTTTCTCAGAAAAGAAATTATCTTCATGTATGATTTCCCCCAAGACAAGATGTATTTAAAGGTTCCTTTCCTTATTGCATCCCTTCATGGAAATGCTTCTTTATTGTCATCCTTTCTTTTCTCACTTTCAAGATGAAACCTACCTCTAGTCTTTTGTCCACATCATTCATTATTTTTATCTTATTTTATGAGGCTATATTATTTTTCAGCAATGAAAGAAATTACTATCTTTTCTCTGCTGACCTATGAATGGGGTAGGAACAGAGTATCTCTAACTCGCTTCTGTCTCTTATTGCCCTTCTTCACATTCTCACAACTATACACCAGTTAATTTCTCCCATAAAAGCCATTGATTCACTTTTAAGAGATAATAGAATTTAGTAGACAGAGTATTTAGTACTTCTTTATCTCTTTCTTTAACTTCTTAATATTTGGTCACTTTGGTTCTTTTTGTCCTTTGATGATTTTCCTAGATGCTTATTTTACTTTTAGTTGATTCTTTTTTAAATCTTCTTTAAAATTTTTAAATAGTTTATAAACATGAATATATATTTTAGAGTTTGTAGATAAAATCTTCTGTTTTTATTATTTTTCTAGGAATTCCTGACATTTCTTTATTTAATTTAATGTATAGCTTTCCCCATTCATTAAACTACTTATTGAGAGAAATAGTATTTTGATTTATAATTTGAATTTGAGCTTCTTTTTAGTTTAAAATATTTTCATTCTCCTTTTTGATTTCTTATGAATAGAAAGCAAATTTATCACTTGAATTGGCATCCCTTCACAGCTAAAGTCATTTCTCCTAATTGCTAAATTTACTATTTACTATTAGAATGGCAGAATTAAATACTTTTGGTTCTACTTTGTAGGGTTTTTTTTATTTAAATAATTTTTATTTTTTAGAAGTTATCATGGTTACATGATTCATGCTTTTACTTTCCCCTTCACCCCCCACCTACTCCCCCCCACCCCATAGCCAATGCGCATTTCCACTGGTTTTAACATGTGTTAAAACATGATCAAGATGTATTTCCAAATTGTCGATAGTCGCATTGGTGTGGTATCCTATCCGCTTCAACCCATGTGTTCAAGCAATTGCTTTTCTTCTGTGTTTCCCCTCCTGTAGTTCTTCCTTTGAAAGGGGGTATCATTCTTTTCCATGAGTCCCTCAGTGCTTTGTAGTTTTAAACTGGAGTTTTCTTTAGTGCCAACATATGAATTTAATTGAGTCTATTGTAAAAACTCAAAAGTTCTTTTAAATTTTACTTATCCTGCCATATAGTTTTGGGGTTTTTGATGCATTTTTATTAGTTTCTTCTGGGAGACCTGTAGTTATTAAGTTACTTTTCTTTATCCTCTTTTACCTTGTTTATAGTTCATTTGTTCTTTTTATATTGTTACCTTTTGCTGATATTCTCCCAAATTTTCTTCCATTTCTTTATTTTATTGTTCTGAATCTATTTTCTCTCCAAGAAGCATTAAGTGCCTGGAAATATTATCCAATATCTTTTTTTTAATCTTTACTCTGTTGCCTATATGCTATTAGACTGCAATAAGAACTTTGATTTCTTACCTAATTTTGTTTCTATTATCTCATTTTTTTTCTCTTTTGATCTGATAAAGTGAAAGCAATACTCACTATACTAATAGGTTGGATTTGCTCAAGCCTTCACCTTTTCCAGAGGCTTCTGAAACATAACAATAATCTTTTGGTACTATAAACTAAACTTGGGAAATGAGGACCTACACTGGCCTAACTGCACCAACAGGGCCTGGACTGAAAACAATTGTAAGAACCTTTCTTGCTAAAATGATTATTATCTCACCAGGAGGAGCTTCCGAGATTTCCAGATTAGAAAACTGTTATCAACCTATCTCTTTGATACCAAAAGTCACTGCAAGTAGTTTCTGTCAATAACTTGCTGTTACATCTGTCACTCAAGCAATTTTTTTTCTTTTTCTCTTCCTCATCTTTCAAAAAATAAAAGTTAGTTAATTTCTGTAACTAATAGGCTTTTCTCCTTAGGAGAGGGGTTACTGCATGCATGCTGGTTCTACTAAGAAGAATACATTAAAATGCCCTTTGCTTCTTCCTCAGTTTCCGGTGTCTTTCTCTCACTCAATTAGGCTCTAGTCTGGTGGAATCAGACACTTGGATAGATAGTGTTTCGACAACGGATCTGAAGAAGGACGGTATTACTTAGGCTTTAATTGGGCAGCAAATGGTGTGAGGAAAAGGAGAGTATTTGTATATGTCATGATTACTATAGAAAACAAACATGAACCATCAAAGTGTGCATATAATATTCCCAAGACAAAACTGATAGTTATAGTTTATATATCCCCCAAACCTTGTTGCTTCTTAAGTTTTCTAGAGAATTTATGTAAATTAAACTACAATACCAAAGCCCATGGCTATTCTGCTCTGAATCAGGGGTGGGGCAGAGATGGAAAAGCAGGAGAAGGCTTCAGCATTTTCAGACCTTCTTAGAGCAGGAAAATCTTCTTCAGGTCACAGTTTGAGTCCCTTTATGTGGTTCTGACTTCCACACTTGAGAAAGGAATTCTAAGATGTCAACTCTATTAGGTCACTAAAGTAAAAAAAAAAAAACACAACAAAAAACTTCTGGGAAAAAGTGAACCTAAGATAGCTGGCTGCCTCCATCATGTCCCTATTCTCAGCTTGCTACTGAAGGCACTTTAAAGAATTTCCCTTTCAGTGAATTTTAGGGCTTTCTGTTCTGCTTGAGCTTAGTTACATGCCCTTTGGTGGAAGAACTCTCTTAGTCTGTATTGTGTGGTATATATTCTTATATGTATATTTTCTTTGATTTCGGTTTTGTTGCTGATATAGATAAGTTGTCTTGGCTAATTTCTTTATGTATATTCATTTGTCTTCCATGGGAATAAATATATAATTTAATAGGACGTTTTGAATCTTGTTTCCCTTGTTTCCCTTTAAAAAAATGAACATATATCAGAAGTTAGTTCAAACATGAAAACCTCAACTCATACACTAACAATAACTAAGGAAATAGAGGGATAAATCTATCCCAGTAATCCCTCTCTCTTTGGAGAGCAAAGGGGCAATTACAAATTATTTGCTCCCCCTTCCAAGCAAGAATTAAAATTTGCTTGAGAGAGTGGTGGTGAGTACACTACAGATATGTATTTTTACTCCCTTTGATCCATGGGGTGACAACTCTAAGTAAATTTTTGGGATTGCACTTTCCACATGTGCATCCTTACTGCATATGTATCTTAAGATAAATTTCTATGGTTACAAAAAGTATAAAATATTAAGTAGAAGACTACCTTTTCTCTAGGTATAGTCATTGCCTAGCACAGGATCTTCCATTCAGTAGAATCTAAATGTGTATTTATTTTCCTCATATTTTTCTGTTTAGATTCAATACTTTAAAGCATAGGGAGATATTAAGGTTCTTGAAGGCTAAAGATGAAGACCTGGATTTTGTCCCCAGTTAGAGAAAATTTTTTAAAAGTTTCTTTCAAAAAAGTCATTAGAGAATAAGAATGAAAAATAAAGGAAATTGGAAAACCATTGAAGCTAAGAAAAGAATTTTAAAACTATATTTTATTTTATTTTAAAAGTGTTAAGTATGTACCTTAATCTCCCAGTCACTCAACACCCAGTGAAAAAGAAGGAAGGAAAAAAGGAAAGGAAAGGAAGCCTAGAGTTCCAGTGGCAGAATTGTTCAAAATATTTTCTCATATTAGTCATGTTCCACAATTAATTTCTTATTTTTCATATTTTTCCATTATCTCTTTTTGTTATGATTCATCTTTATTAATCCACTGGAATAGTAGCTGACCCTTATGTTGCTAATCATCACAATTTCTGAAGAAAGATTTGCAAAAAGATTTCAAGAACAGAGAAAGAACATTATCAAGTTATTCAGAGGTCAAAGAAAATGAACAATAGGCCATTGGTTTTCCAAAAGAAAGTCATTAATGAGCTCTGAGTACAAAATTTCATTGGCATGGAGGATATGAAACAGAATGTAAGAGTCAGGGTAGACTGAAATAACAGATATGGAAGTAGAGAAAATAATAGGCAATTATATATTTAAAAACCACTGCTTCAACAAAGTCACATGATGAATTTTTAAGTTTATTCTATATTATTGACATTTTTTCAATTTTTTCTACATTAACACTTTATCAAGCCTAATCAATCAACAAAATAATAAATCAATCTCTAATTTGCAGCAAATGCCAATTTTTTAAGTTTTAAGTACCCACACTGAAAATTTGACATATGACATGGCTCCAGCAAACCACTGAATTGCATTGACTTGAAGATAATCTTTCAGAATCTGACAATGTTTCAAGAATACTGTATTTTTGGAAAGGTGAAGATTATTACATTCTGAAAAGGACAAAAGTGAAAGAGCTAAGGAAGATCCACAAGGATGTCATCAGGATAAAGGACAGTCCTGAGAAAAAGAGGGAATCTAGTAGCAAGAATGAAAAAGAATAAAACAGAATTAGAATAGAGAGAAAAAACAGAATATAAAGATCCTGAGAGTTGACAGCAGGCATTCTTATTTTGTTTTCTATGTATGTCTTTGGCTGCCTAATAATGCTTATGGGTCCTTTCTCAGAATAATCTTTATTGCCCAAATTCATAACACAAAGAAATACTAAATTTCATTTAGAGGTTAGTTCAAGTTGACTTTTTTCTCATTTAAATGAATAGTGTCTTAAATCTGTCTGCCCTCTGCTTCTTGCTTTATCTGTCTCTAACTCTGTATGTCTCTCTATGGCTTTCTTTCACATTTTCTCTTTCTACACTTACATATGCGTGCATTCTTAGTAATTTATATGTACTTGTGACTCTAGTAAACTTCTCTTACCATTGCAAGTAAGCACAGACTTGTTTGTATCTTAGTCTTTTAAAAATATTCTCCCTAATTATATATCAGAACAATTTTTAACATCTTTTAAAAATTGAGTTCCATATTTCCTCCTTCCCTGCCTCTCTCCTTTACCTCATTCTTGAAAAGGCAAACAATTTGATATAGGTTATAAATGGCAGTCATGGAAAACATCTTTCCATATCAGTCATCCTGGGGAAGAAACACAGACCAAAAACAAAGAAGAAATATTTTAAGCTACTTAAAAAAATATGCTTCAATCTGCATTCAGACTCCATAAGTTCATTCTCTGGAAGTAGATAGCATTTTAAAAAATACAAATAATCCAGAATTGCCTTGGATCTGTTAAGATTAAAATTTCTCTGGAGACTCTCTTAATTAATAATTATTTATAAAATAAATTAAAAGAGCCCATCAGAAGAAGAAAAGGCCACATATAGCTGGCTGTTCCCCTTGCAAGCTTCCTGCCCTAGCCAGTGCTTTCCTAAGCTCCACTAACCTTGAGGACTCCACTCTCTTCAGTTCCAGCAAAAGAATCCTCCCTTCCTTTCTGGACCTAAGCTTATAGCTTTCAGTGATGTCACTTTTTATGAGTTCCTCTGACTTGACTCACTTGACCTCAGCCTGAATGAGAGGTCAGTCTTTCAGATGCCGGGAGTCACATGGGACAAGAGGCAAGAGTTTGCCAAGTGTAGGGAGTCAGGAGGTTTCTGGAGTCCTCCCAGAATGCATAAGCATACAGATAAGTCTAAGGCCTTGTTCTTAATTCAGAGAAAGGCTAGAGTTGAATTGAAACCTCAGAGAAACTCTCCCTTCAAAACCCAAAGGAGTAGTGTTGAATTCTCACAGATCATTGTATATCTGAGACTACCTAAATCAATCATTCACTGTTGATTCTTGTACAATGTTGTTCCTTTGTACAATATTCTTCTGATTCTACTCATTTCACTTTGAATCAGTTCATGTTAGTCTTTCCAGGTTTTTCTAAGAGGCTCTTGCTCATTATTTTTTATGACACAACAGTATGATGTCATAATCCTATATATCAGCTTGTTCAGTCATTCTCTCATTGATGGGCATCCTCTTCTTTGCTGTCACATAAAGAACTGCCATAAATATATTTGTACATCTAGGGTGTTGTTTTTTCCTTTTAAAAAATATCTTTGGGATAAAGACCCGGTGCTGGTATTGTTAGCAGGTATAATGTCATGTGCAAGATAGAAGAACCAGGATAAGCAGGAACTAACTCTCTATCATTTTTGGCTTGTGAAAGGAGCTCTCTCATTGGTGAACCACCCTAGTGCTTATCTATGTAAGCCATTTCTGGCAAGGGATGCAGCAGGAAGCTGGCACAGCATTAGGCCAGCAGGGACAACATCCGCCTGGGAATCAAGGAACGAAGACTGGTAACCATGGCCAGGGACTTTGGGTGTTTAGACTGGTAGCAACTTGTTTCTCTCTTTCTTTCTCTTTATTAATAAATGCCTATAAGTTTTTATTCATAACAATTCTTTCTCTTTTGCTTACTTTAAGAAATTGGCAGCTTATAGGTTTAGTTGATAGCTTTATGCTAGAATCATGTTCTACTTCTACAGCGTGGGGAATAATGTTTCAATTTTTAGGTTTTAAAAAAATTATTATTTGCTGAGCCATCTCTGGGGGCATTTTATCACACAGAGCTTCCAATTTCTATAATTTGGGTCCACTTATGGTTCTTGTTTCCCTGACTCACATCCAAGTCTGTGAGTGACCACAGGTTTTCCTTTTTGTTCCTGAGCCCCAAACAGGCCCCCCTGTAATGCTGTCACTGCAAACACTTTTACTCCCTGAAGTTTCCAAGCAGCTGAAAACCTTAGCTTGCATTTATATCCTTGAACCACAATCAGAAACTTTGCTCTTCTGGGTGGGACCATGGCCAGCAGTGTCCTCACCTCTCAGCAACTACATTCACCCACATATATTATTCCCTCACTTATCTGATCTGGAACAGAAGTGCATTTGGCTTCCTGGCAACCCCAAATGTTTTCTCATAAACCCACATATTGAGTGGGTGGAAATCTCAGTAATTGAGGCCATCACCTATTCACCTGCCCCTAAGGCCTGTTGCTCATCAGTTCTGGAATTATGTGCCCCTAGAGAATAGACACTTAATTTGACAAAAAGTGGCTAGTCTAGGGATTGTTGTTTGTAGATTGTGGTATAATTTACCAGAGAAGTTTGCACTTCAGTCAGGTAAAATAACCACCTGGGAGGTCAGAGACCTTCCCTCCCAATTTATTTTCTGATTATTACACCCCCTCCTCAATTTACCTATTTCTGTCACTTTTTAGGTGACTCTAATGTATTATTTTTATTATTTGGGAGGGAATTTCAAGTGCAAGGAAATCAATGTCATCTTCCCAAAATTTTGTCTTCCCCCATTCTAATTTTTTTAGAAATTATTTTCTTCAATAAGTTTTTGAGGCTCTTTTTCCACTTGTCCAATTCTAATTATCAAGGAGTTCTTTTCTTTCTTTTTTTTTTAAACCCTTACCTTTCATCTTAGAATCAATACTGTGTATTGGTTCCAAGGCAGAAGAGTGGTAAAAGCTAGGCAATGGGGCTTAAGTGACTTGCCCAGGGTCACAGCTAGGAAGTGTTTGAGGCCAGATTTGAATATAGGACCTCCCATTCTTAGGCCTGGCTCTCAATCCACTGAGCCACCCAACTGCCCCTGGGAGTTCTTTTCTTGAGTGAACTTTTGAACTTATTTTTCACATATTGCCAATTATCTTTTTTAAAAAGTTCTTCTCTTCAGTGATTTTTTTGTATATCTTTTCCCTTTTGGCCAATTCTGCTTTTGAAAGAGTTCTCTTCACTGGATTTCTGTGATCCTTTTACCAGTTGGCATATTATGTTTAAGGTGTTATTTTGGGGAGCTATCTTTTTTGTACTGTTATCTCTTTTTCATGATTTTCTTGCATCACTCTCATTTCTTTCATTTCTTTTCCCAATTTTCCTTTTCTTCACTTTTTTTATTTTTAAATCCTTTTTTTATACTTCTGTCAGGGTTTTTTTGAAGGAGGGAGGGACTGAGACTAATTCACATTTTTCATTGAGGCTTTATATGTAGCAGTTTTGACTTTGTTGTCTTTTTCTGAGTTTGTGTTGTGATTTTTCCTGTCACCATAATAATTTTTTTTGCCCAGGTACTTTTATGTTGTTATTTGTTCACTTCTCCTATTTCTTGACTTTGAACTTTAAGCTAGTCTTTTCTTCTGGGGTATAGAGGAAGTAGCAAAAAAAAAAAACACCTTATTTTTCTTGGGATTTTTTGGGCTAAGTCTAGAAGTCTATAATTATTCAGTTCTTCTAAGGTGGTATGAACTAAGGAGAGTTATATTTACTACCCTCCTGGCTTGTGCTCTGGTTTGTGAGTAACCACAAGTACTCTTTTCCTCCTTGAAACTGTGACTAGAATTTCTGCACTCCTGTAGCCATAAACTCTGGTGTGATGGTATTCCTCCTCACCAGGGAACTATGACTCAAGTCTGTGACCTGGAATCCATCTATGGGCAGTGCAACAGAGTCTGAGCTCTCTAATCTCCTTCTTATCTGTTGACTGGCCTTCTTATGATCCATTAGGTAAGAGTTCCAGAAGCTACTCCTGTGGATTCAGTTGCTCCTAGCCTGCTCCTGTGGATTCAATTATCCCCCGTAAGGTTGCTAGCTTTCACTTGGGTGTAGACCCTCTACTCTAGCCAAGCTGCTGGTTTGGTGAGGTGAGACCTGCTGCTGTACTGCTGAGGTAGTGCCTGTGTTGGATTATATTCTAGTCTCACCTGGATGGAACAAACTTTTCCTGCTATCCTTCTAGGTTGCCTTTTGATGGGAAATGTTTCATGGATTCTTTTGTTCCAGATTTCATTTTTAGACATTATTTTAAACTTATTTGGAGGGGAATTTGAGTCAGCTCAGGTGAGACACTGTATTTTCTATACCATGTTGTCTCTGCCCTTGAAGCTTAGTATTAGAGACTTGACTGAGTCAGTGATACATTAAGTGGCCTCCAAGTAATGCAGCTAATATTTGACATAGGCAGAATGTGAACCATTTTTTAAAAATTCTAACTGTCTTTCTACCTCTAGCATTATCTTTTACCAAACAAAAGTTTTAAGAGATATATTTATCCCTAGCTGTCAAAAAATTCTCCCCTAAGGCAAAAATTTGACCATGACTCTCCCCTACTAAAAAAAAAACAAACAAAAAAACCTTTCTGTGTTTCCCTGTTGTCTTTTGAATAGAACATGAACCTTTTAACCTGATATCTAAAGCTTTATATAATATAGTTCCAACTTATTTTTCCTATATTATTTCTTGTTATTTATTTGCATTTATTCTTCTACAATATTCTGTAGTCTTAGACCTTGAAGCTTTTCTGAAGGCTGCCTTTTTTTACCTGTAATGCAACTCTCCTTGTGTCCACCTACTGGAAGCCTTTTACCATTTCAGTTTACAGATATGTTACTGTCTTCATGAAATCTTTCATGATCACCTTTGCTGAAATTGGAACCTTCACCTCGTCTTTATTCCATATTACATTAGATCTTTTATCCATTTTTTAATGTGCTAGAGTCTTTCCAGAGTATTGTTATTTCCATTAAATCAATTAAGTAATAAAACACTGATAGTTTGTATCTGGAAAGTAGTGTATTCTATTTTGAAAACAGTGGAATGCATTTCCTATAGTTTTTAGCAGTGTTTAGAAAATGACCTTGAAGATAACTAGTAAACTCTACATTAGTGTTATAAGCATGACTTAATCATTTGACCTCTTGGTCCCTTATTGATTATTTCAATATTTTTTATTCAAATGAAATGTAGTATGTAAAATCTCTATAAAATTGAAAATAATATATAAAAGCTGATATGCTTATCTTTGTCTCCTTTGCTCTTAATGATATCTTGTTCACAGGAAGTATAAACCAAATCTTTGATGAATGAATGTGTTAAAGTGTAGATCTTGTTATATATGTTTTCTTAAGTGCCTTTAAGCTTTAATCACTTTATCTTATAATAAAATGTTCTTTGCTGGAATATTACACTTAAAACACCTGTAAAAGAAACTATCATTTTCTCCCCAAGCCTTTTCTGCCTCTTAATATTTCTGAATGTTCTTAATCACTTAGACTTTCAACTTTGGAATCATCTTTGTTTGCCCCTCAGGGCCAACAAATTATGTTAGCTGCCATGCTCAAGAAGATATCTTCTTCTAAAATACTCCACAAACACCATACTACATTACATCTTTCACACACACACACACACACACACACACACACACACACACACACAGAGTCCTATTTTACCATCCATGCATTTTCTTTTGTTTAGACCTCTCTTAGATTTGTCTTCCTTTTCTCAGTCTATTTTCTCCAAAATCTATCCTTGACATTTGTGCTCAAATAAAATTCCTAATATACTGCCCTGATCATGTCCTTGTCTACTCAAAAGTCTAATCAATTCATTGTAAACTTTTCATCAAATCAAGTGAGGCCTTTTACAATCAGATTCTAGCTTACCTTTAATCCTCACCTTATGCCATATTATACCAGTCATGAGGACTTTATCTAACCATTCTTTCTCTAGTTTCATTGACTTTAATAATGCTAATCTCTATGTCTGCAAAAGAATACCTCTGACTAGGAGAAATGGGAAATTGAGTGGAAGAAAACATACAAGAAGTCAGTAGTAGAGAAACTGATTAAAAAAGAGGATGATATAATTCAAAAAAGGGGAGAAATGATAAAAGAATGAAAGACATTTAGTAGATAAAATAATTACTTTGGAATACATAGATAAAACTACATCAAAGATGCTTTTTTTTTCTTTTATTGTCTCTAAATGTATGTATTCATTTTTTAAAGGGAAAAAAGACCATTGATTCTATTGCTATTGTGAAGAGACAAAAGAAAACAACTGCCTTGACTTGTTTCCCTTATAAATGAGCAGTGTTCACTCAGGCTTAACTCTGACTGTATGCTCTATTTAATGCAAATGTAATCTTTATTTCTCACCTAATTCATAGAATTTTATTGTAAGAAACATTATTAGGAGCTAATGTCACCATTTTAATTTTTTCCTTATCCACAACTAGTCATTTGCTTCTTTTTAAAGACTTTTTTCTACCAAATTAAAAAGGGGAAGTAGAAAAATATATATGCTGTCATTCTTCTTCATTATCTCCTCATTATCACAGCTATTAGGGATGACCTTTGATACTGCTCCTGCCTATTCAATTTTTACTTTTTTTCTTGTATAAGTTCCATATTAACTTCTTGTCTGTCTTGAATTATTTTCCATTCTTCTATTCCTTCCACGACTTTACTTTTTCCTTTTTAGACCTCCCCATTCAACAGCCATTACGCTTCTCAATTATTATTCCCAAGGTATCTTTGAGCTCCATTCAAGCAACTTTGCCCTTTGGAATTGTTAAACAAATCCCATGAAAGGATTGATAACTTGACATTTTGTAAGCTATCTTGAGATCTTCAACAAAATACGTTGTTAATAACCACTCTTTCCAAAAATAAAAGAAAAAAATGTACTATCGAATAATATAAAACTCCCTATTCCTTACTTTAGTCATCAGATTAAGCCATATTTGTGTATGTGGCTAAAGTAAATAATGCACTTTTGTATGATTTCATCACTTTTCCCTTCATTGCTTATCTCTTTTAAGTAAAACTTTCATAGAAGAACTGATGTTAGCAAATATAATTGATTTTAGATTGAAATTTCACTTCACTTTGGAACTATTGCTAATGGGCCATAAAATTGTAGTTATACTGCCATGAAATACCACTATTATGTGTGTAACACAAAGAGACTAAATAAAAGAGGAAAGGCCCTGTATTGATAAATATCTATACCGACTCTTTTTTTGATGGTAAAGGATTTGTAATGGAAGGCATGTCCATCACCTGGGAGATGGCTGATCAAGTGGTGGTATATGATTGTGTCTGAATACCATTGTGCTGTAAGAAATGATGAGCAGAGTGTTTTCAAAAAAGATGAGAAGATCTGTATTCATTGATGAAAAATAAAGTGAGCAGAACCTCCTGGTTCAATAACCATTGAATATAGTAGCAACAATATGTAAGAATGATCAAATGTAGAAGATTTGGCTATGTGGATCAAGACAATTCCCAACAACCTATGAAGAAAAATCTATCCATCTCCAGAGAAAGACCTGATAAAGTATGACTGTAGAAAGAAGCATATTTTAAAACAATTTTTATTTTGTAATATGTCTAATATAGAATTTTTTTAAATCACTTTTTCAGCATTTTTCTTATCTTCAATATTTATGTATGTTTAGAGTTTACTATTTATCTACTTAACAATTACCTTTTACTGATATTTTTAATGCTGATATCCATCTTTTTTAAAACCTCTCAATGCTAATCCTTGACATGATAGAGAAAAATAATTAAACAAAACCCATATGTACAGTAGAGAGACAACTAATGACCATCAGACACTAAGCAATTTTTTTTTTCTATTTTTTTATGTTTTCTAATTTAAGGTTCCTTCCAGAGGAGATTAGATACTTACTATTATTTTATGTGTAATTATTCAAAGGGATTTATATCCTTGCCAAGACAAACTCCTTTACTTGGAATCTCCAATTATATCCCCTTTTTTCTACTTGGTTGCTTCCTTTATCATATTTACCCTTTCACAAATCTTCAGTCTTTTTATCTATTAGCCAGGCTGCTTCCAAGTTGTGAACAAAGATGCTCATGGTTCCTTACTCCAAAATCAAAATAAAACAAAATTTTAAAATCTGTGACTTGAACCTACTACCCACAACCACCTCATATCTGTTTTCCTTTTCCTAACTGAACCTCTTTAAACAAAACCTCTGAAAGCTAACTTTAAATTTACAAAATCAACCCCAAACTCCTCTCTCCAAAGTTGCCAATAATTTCTTAGTTACCAAATATAGTAGAATTCTAGCTTAAAACTTTATAAATTAACCCATACCTGCTCTCTTCCAAGCTATCAATGACCTCTATTACCAAATATAATATAGCTCTTGTTGATGTTCAATATTCAAATCTCCATAACATTCGACATTGTAGAACATCATGTGGACCTAGATATTTTCTCCAATCTAGGTTTTAATAATACTATTCTCTCCTGCTTCTCCCTTTATCTTTCTACTTTTTCCTCCATCTCCTTTGCCACATCATCCAGGTCATGACCACTAATCATGGATATCTCCAAAAGATATATCCTATTACCTCTTATCTTCTCATTTTACTATCTCACATGATAACCTCATTAGCTCTCTTGAGAACAATTTTTATACCTATGAAGGTAATTGTCGGATCCATTTTATCAACTTTAACTTCTCTCTTAATCTCTAGCATCTCATCATCAGCTTTTTCAGGATCCCCAAATTAAACCATTACAAATGCCTCTCATTTTTTTGAGTTTTCTAGGCCTAGACCTAGTAGCTCCAGGCCCAGATTCAGCAATGGAACATATCTCACCCAATGAAGATATGCTGTGGCCTTGGCACAACAACAGTCTTTTGGGCATACATACTCAGGGTTAATTCCACTGCTATCAATATATTACTGTCAAAACCTCTGTACCACATCAAACCATAAAGCCATATTGGTCCCTGAGGTTGAACAAACTCAAACTTGTACCTACAGGAATCAAACCCAAGTCATGAAATCCTAATAAGAATAGGCTCTTTGATGCTGGACAAATGGTCTTGTCACTAAGCAAATTTTACTACACTCCTTGTCTTGTTACAACTATATTTCTCAAGACAGCACCTTAGCATTTTGCACTAGACTCCACTCTGAGTCTTTCCCTATTAAGCTATGATTTGTTTTCTTTCAACAAAACAAAACTTTAAAGTACCTGCCTTGGAGACTTGGAGTTATTTTCATGTCCCATTTGAGTAGATGGTCTCCAGTTATTACAGTTATTATTATCAGAAGTGGGATTGGAAGGCTAAGAAAGGAAGCCCACCATCTGGGGTTTGAATGGAGTTATAAGTACTTGTGCAAGACTCATTATGTCTTGCTCAAGTTGTGTTCCCTTGACCTGATGAATGCCTTTTTCCTTCTCAAGTTACTGAGCTCCCGTCTCTTTCAATTGAGTTCCCCTTTTTCTCTTGAAAGTTAGAGGATTCTGATTGTTGTTAACTGAAGGGAGGACATTTGTCCCAATCTGTCTTTTCAGGTTGAAGTCTTTTTAAATTCAGGGTGAAGTGAATAGATGCCTTTGTGTTTGTTTCCTTTGATTGAAAAATGGGAAACCCAGTCTCTAAAGATGAGCTAAATTATACAGCAAAAGGCATAAGTTTTTGGTCCAAGGACCAGATTTTTGAAAATTTCTTAACAGTCATCATAATCTAGTGAAAGAAAATCCCAGAAATTTTTGGCCAACCTGCCATACATTTACCTTTAAAAAATTAACTTCCTAAAAATAAGCAACATCTTGAAACAGGTAAACAGAAAGCTAAGAGTAATTAAGCTTCAGCTAAAAAATGCTTAAGTAAAATGAAAGCAGAAAGGTGTAAGGTTGAGGATCTCCCCCGTTCCTTGCAGTCAGACTTAATACTGGAGCTAGTTCTATTCACATTATAGTTTTGGCAGAGCCAGCCAGGTTAAGTTAGGACTTTGTCCCTGACTGACTGCTGTACAGAAAAACTCCCTAGACCTCTCTAGTTTATCTTTCACTAAGAGGAGTTTTTCACCAAGGATTGCCTCTATAGATCTAATTTCTGCTCTTAATTCCTAAATCTGATTTCAGGTAAGGTTTGGGATTTTTGCTTTTTGTCCCTTTCCATTAGGGCTTGTCACGTGCCCTTCCAGAGGCAGCTCCTAGATTTGGGTGTGTTTTAGGTTTGGGTTACATTTGTTTTGTTTTGATTTTTTGAAGTTACAACAAAAAATAGATTCCAACAATAGTAAGATAACTTCAGGTTATCCAGTGGACAGATTTTTGATAACTCAGAAGCAGGAGATATACTATATCGTTATAGGAATAAATAAATAGCATGCTATTTAATTATGTGATAGCTGATGTAAATCTGTAATAAATTCAGCTGATAAATTTTTTTAGTTGAATTTGGTTCTTTCCTTATAGCAAATTGAAAAACAAATCAAGGCTAGAAAATATGTGATGATTGTTTTTTATTAATTTCTTGCAAGTTATAGAAAAAAGAAATTAAGACAAGTCATTGAAAAATGTTATCATGATCACATGAATTTTGGTTTCCATGTATCTTCTTTTTTTTAAACCCTTACCTTCTGTCTTAGAACCAATATACAATAGTATTGGTTCTAAGGCAGAAGAGCAGGAAGAGCTGGGCGATGAGGGTTAAATGACTTGCCCAGGGTCACACAACTGGGAAGTGTCTGGGTTCAGATTTGAACCTCGGACTTCCTGTCTCTGGGCCTGGCTCTCATTCCACTGAGCCGCCTAGCTGTCCCATTCCATGCATCTTTCTTATTATATTGTCCATGTTTTTTGTGTCTTTGTAAAATGTAGGAATATGTTTGTCTTCTGTCCTGTTTAGTGTTCGCAGATTTTGTTACCTTGAAAGATTTTTAAAAGGAAAATGTGGTCAGCTATAAAAACTGCTAAGAAGATACAGTCAAAGATCTTAGTATTCTGTGCAAGATTAATTAAGTTTCATACTTGAAGTAGGTCTCTCACTTTAACTTTTCATTGAGAGATTGTAATAAGAAAAAAAATGTGCAAGTTTCTTCTCTCTGGCATTGCAAACTGGCCACCTGAAATTACAGAGATAAAATGATGGTAAATTTTGGGTATCACTTTGTAGAACTTGTACTAAAATAATTAAATTCTGTAAAATATTAGGCATAAATTACACTTAACTTTTCCTTATTGCCCCCATTGTTTTAGTGAGGTGAAAGAAAACTAGTTTGAAAGTAAGTTCAGAGTGAGAGGGGAAAAAATAGTTATGCAGACTGAAGGAAAAACACACAAGCTGTTTATAATTTAAATTAACCTGATACTTAACCCATCCTTGGCCATGAAAATAGAAAGTATTGTTACTTTTTCTGACTCCCCCCAAGTTAGGGACACATTCCCTCTGACTGTTTTTGCAGCTCATATCAGATCAGGTTCCCAAATAAAAGTATTGAAAAAAATACTGGAAAAAATGCAGGGAAAATTGAATGACATTCAAGTCAGAAAATTCATTAGCTATGTGATTTTAAACAAGTTATCTTTTCTCTATTTGCCTTAGTTTTCTGATCTATAAATAGGAAATAATTATTGTAACTACCTCCCAGAATTGTTATAAAGATCGTTTGATAGGAAGATTGTGAAATGTGATACAATGACATGATATAATGATATGATAAACATATTAAATGATGGCTAAATGGCAATCACTATATAAATGTTCACTTTTGTTTTTATTTCTTTAACTGGATGTAAGTGCTCCATACTTGATAACTCTGAAGTGGTTTCAGATATGATGAGTATAAAATGCTAAAGGTGATAATGGTAATCATTTCTATGTAGGATAATTTAGAAAAGCATTCAGTTGAACTGATATCATCTGACTGGTAATAAGTTTTTTATGTTTTAAAGACATATTTGTATATTATTATTGTATTTCTAAATTCTCATATTGTGGTATTTGGAAACCTGCTTTATCAGAAAATCTATTAAAATAACAACTGTTTAATCTGGGCACTTAGATTATGAATTGAATTCTTAAAAGAGTAGATAAAATTAGATTTTTGAAAAATATTTAATGGAGTATATATATTTTAACATTAATTTTTTCAATTAGAGATATAAGCTATTTTTAATAATTATTTTCTGATACTTTGTGATCCAGATTCTCTCTCTCCTTCACTTATAAATTACATATATGATAAATCTTATCAATTATCCTCCTCCCTCTCCACATGTGGTAAATAGTCTGGTATAATTTATAACAGTGCTATAATGCAATATACCTTTCCATATTCCTCATGTCATGAAAGAAGATACACGCATATATATATATATATATGTATGTATGTATGTATGTATGTATATATAAAATCTCACAGGTTGGCAATAAGAAATTAAATGTAAATGTTTTGGGAGTTTTACAGCAAATGCAGACTACATGCAGTCGGCAGATGATCCCCCCCAAATGTTTAGAAACTGAGAAACACATAGTTAATGCCAATTTAAAATAAGGTATTGTAAACAACCCATAAAAGAAAAAGAAAAAAATCAAACTTCTCTCATATGAAGGAAAAGTAAAATAATTTACATTTTTTTCCAGATCAAGGGGGTGCCACACCCCTAACCCCCATGATGTGAAAAACTATACACTGCTCTCCTGGTTCTGCTCATTTCACTTTTTATCAATTTATAAAAGTTTTTCCAGATTTTTCTGAACTCATCCTGTTTGTCATTTCTCATCCCATAGTACAATCATATACACATCTTAAGACACTCCGTAATTGATGGATGCCACTCAGTTTCCAATTCTTTGCTGCTACAAAAAAGAGCTGATAAAATTATTTTGTACAAGTAGGTCTTTTCCTCCTATCTCTGATTTCTTTGGGATACAGATATAGCTGAATCAAAGGTTATGTACAGTATTATGGTCCTTTGAACATGGTTCCTTATTTGTCTCCAGAACAGTTGTATCAGTTCACAAACAGTGGATTAGTGTCCCTATTTTTTCACATCCCTTTCAACATTTAATATTTTCCTTTTTGGTTATATTAGCCAATCTAATAAGTGTGAGGAGATATCTAAGAGTGGTTTTAATTTGCATTTCTCTAATCAATAATAATTTAGAGAATTTTTTCATATAACTATAGATATTTTAAATTTCTTACTCTGAGAGCTACCTGCTCATATCTTTTAACTGTTTATCAATTGGGAATGCTTTATATTCTTGTAAATCTGACTCAGTTCTCTATTTGGGAAAAGAGGCCTTAGTCAGAGACACTGGCTATAAAATTTCCCTTCTTTTGTTCTTCCAGAAGAATTTGTTATTTTTATAATTCTAGGAAATAATTTTTGAGTAGTTTGAGTATATGACACTGACTAGGTAAACTAATTTAGGTAGGATTAAATTTTTTATTATGTTGGATTGGCCAATCCATGAGCAATTCATATTTTTTTATTGTTTAGGTCTGGCTTTTATTTGTGTGAAAAGTGTTTTGTAATTGTGTTCAATTGCTGAGTTTGTTTTGATAGTTACATTCCTAGATATTTTATGTTGTCTACAGTTATTTTAAATGGAATTTCCTTTTCTATCTCTTGCTGTTGGACTTTTTGGTAATAAATAGAAATGCTGATGATTCATTTGATTGTTGTTAGGTTATGCTGTCACCACTAATTCTGAGTTTGCAGAAGCAGCAAAATTACCCTTTCCCAGGCTACTCCAAGAACAACCAGAAAGTTTCCAGCTCCTATGAATTATAAAAAAATGAAATGTTACTATTGGGAAAATATAAACAAATTAATAACATTCAAGTTTGTTATGGGCAGTAAGATGCTTTTATACTTGGGCCTGATAAAGAGATGGCCTAAGATCCTTAGATGGCATAGGATCCAAATGAGTAAGGATGGGGAGCCTATTTGAACACCAAAGATTGATAATGAACACCAGGCCCACCAATATTTACTACTCAGCTGAGCACCAATCCCACCTACAGTGCCCAAGACTAAGTAGCTAAGTGAGAACCTGTGAGCTAACTCACACAGCTTCTCTGTCAACTTGGCTTGGGGTTATATTAATGGATAGATGTTTATAGTGAGAATAATTATTAATGATGTTGGAATAATGTTATTGACTTTGGCTTAACTGGAATATTTCTCTTCCCCTTGGATGCAGAACTATCAAACTGATCCTTAGAATAATAATAGCCTTCACCTGAGAAAGTTCAAGGATTTAATTATAATAACTCAAGGGACAGGATCAAGGATGAGGAAGATGGTGTTGGGGATGGTTATACTAGACTACAGGCGGCAATATTGGATAATCAGTTTTTAATCAAGTTGACAGCTGGCTGGAAAGATTCCTTCTCCCTCTTGGTCCTGGTCAGGCCCGGCTGTGGCTTCTTAATTGATGTTTGGTTCTTCTTGATAATTAGATGTTTGATGTATATCTCTCAGCTATATTCAGCAGTAGATGACTTGATGATCAGGACAATAGGATACAGGTACTAGAGCAGGTCTATAGGCCTAACCACCCACCACCAGGGTCCCTGTTCTCAAGAATGAGAGCCCTGAGAGCATCTGCTCCTGGGCTTTTATAGTGGTGGCAGCAACTGTCTTTTGCCCCTTGACTCATGGCATCTGGGTAAATTCAAAATTCTATAACTGTCAGTTGTCACTCATGTTGATCTCCTATCTTATTCTCAGAGGTTGCTATTACAAGTTCTAAGTTATAATTAGTGAAATTTTGCTGTTTGTGATGAAATTTCTTGAAGCTATAATTTACTGTAGTTTTGGGGGTTTGATTATAAGAATATTTGTCTAAATTATCATGAAACTAATAGTGGAAACTGATGTGTGTTGCAGCCTGAGACAGGTAGATAGATGTCTTTGACAGAAAAGTTGGGGGGACAATATTAACATGCTAAAAGATTAGATCTCCTTTACTTACTTTCCCCATTGTTTTAGTTCCTTTCTGAACTGGAAATTTCCCCATGAGTCTTGTTTTTGACACCCTCTAAGTACTTAATTGGATATAAAATATGAACTTATACCTGGAACCAAACAGAATTAAGGGAATTTTCCCCCATCATATTTGTCATTGTCATAACTGTGTCCCTCCTTTCTCTTTCATAACAAATTTCTACAAGCAAGGCAGATGGGAAGAAGAATATATATATATGTATAATATTAAACCTATTAATTAATAAGTTGATAGTAGAACATCTCTGAGTTACTATAATAGGATACAAATATGAGAAATCTTGCAATTTTTATCTGTTGTCAAACTATAATGATATTCTTCTAAAAGTAAATTAGATAACGTAATAAGGCAAAAATGAATGTAAAGGTTATCTAATTAAATGGGACAATAAATTTTCAGAAAGCAACAGTATTAGATTTTTTTTCTCCAAGAGCTATACACAAATGAATATGATTGGCTTCCAAATGTATCTTTAGTGGAAATTCATTCTTTGAGAATGCTTTCGAAATAAGTTCTCAAAATTAGATAAAGAATTTACATATAAAATATATAGATAATTATAAAGTAAGTGAAATTATTTTCCTATTTCAAAGTTACTTGTCTGATAATATTAAAAGACTGAAGAGTTCATTTTACAAGTTATACACTTTTAAAAAAATAATTCTTATATCAGATACAAGAAATAGCAAGTATTTTAGAAACAGAGGACCAAAGCCCCCTTCAAAGCATACTACGAATGAAGTCAATTTCAAAATTCCCAAGAGACTTCCAAGGGACCAGTGATACAAAATATGGGACTCAAAATGTAATGATTAAATGTTTGGAATGGATTATATAATGGTGAAAATTAATGGTTGGCTAAAAGATATGAGGATTATAAATAATAGTTGTGGTTGCTGACTCAAAGTATTATTGCTCAAAGTCAAGATGACTTTAATAGCTTTTATTTACAAAAGAGGTGGAAAGAATGAAAGCAGAAAAATACAAAAGGGTAGAGAAGACAGCCTGTCTAACTAAATATTGCTCTGGTGCTGGACTCAGCCAGGACTTATTGACCTTCAAGAGAAATTAAACTCTCTCCAGAATAAATCCACTCACTCAAGTTCCTTCCTTGAGGAAGTATCCTTGAGGCAGGTCAAGATAATGACTCAAGCTGAAGGTTATTCCTATGGCCAGGAATTTCTTCCTTCAGCCAAATTTCTTCTTGAAGCTGACTTCCCTCTTAAAGTCCAACTCCTTCTTGAAGTCATCTTCCTTCTTGGAGTTCACTTCCTTCTCTAGCCCCAGAAATTCAGGGCCTCTTCTTTCTTCCCTTTTTCACAAAAGTCAATCACAGCTTCCAAACTGTCTATGGGAACCAGTTCTCACTTTCTGGAGGGGTGAATACTCATCAAAAGGATTCTCAGATTCCTGGATGATTGAGTTTCTGAGGGTATGAATTCTTTAAGTGGTTTGTGAGCTCTTCCACCTAATTTAAGCTTTTGCTGATTCGATCAAAAGGTAGACAAAGGACAGTTAATCCTGTCTTCACAATATAAAATGAGGTACAAAGTAGGGGTACTTAAATTATTGTTAACCAAAGTATTAAACTAGGCAAAGGGAATAAGGGATTCCCTTTCACAAGTGTAAACTTGAAGAGAACAAAGAATTCCCTTTTACAATTACTAGGATAGAGGAGACTTAATTTAGTTAATATTGATGATAATTATTGCATTCTTTTGGCCTTTGGTTTCATAGTGTTTTATGTTCATAATTTTTCTTGGATACCTTTGTAACATGTAAATCTCCCTTGTCAAAATTAGTTGATTGTGAGACCCCCTAAGTAGTTTGATCTCTAACGTGTCTTACTAAGCTGTAGCGTGCATAGTGCTTTTTCTTTCCCTCAATAGATTGGGAAAGGGTTATTTGGATTCCCTCCCCTCCACAAAGGTGGATAATGTTAGGAAACTGAAACTACCTTCTTGCTAATTCCCTTATTTTCTTGAGTTATCATGTTCTCCAGACCCAGACCTAATAGCACCTAAGAACTGAACATATCTTACCCAATTAAGATGTGCTGAAAGCTTGACACAACATTAGTGTGCAAACACAGAGTCAAATCTGCTGCTGTCAAACTGTTACTGTCAAAACCACTGAATCAGCTCAAACCAAAAAGCCTGAATAGGCCCTGAGGTTGAGCAAACTCAAACTTGTATCTTCAGGAATCACATCGAGGTCAGGAAGCCCCGATAAGAAAAGACTCTTATCCTTGACAAACTCTGTCCACTGGTACTGGACAGACTCTGTCTTTTCGCATTGTTGCATCTATCCCCTCCTTGTCTTATTGTGATCTATCTCTATAAAAGCTATACCTTGACATTTTGGGTTAGATTAGACAATTAATCTCTCCCTTTTATGCTATGACTTGTCTTCCCCTTTAAACAGAATATATTTTATTCACTTTGAAGTACTCATCTTAGGTACTTTAGGTTATTTTCATGGTCTAATCTTCAGCTTTCTCTTTGATATCTGAAACTGGAACTGGAAACTTCACGTGTACCTACATCCAACTCAACCTGTCCCCAACTGAATTTATTAATTATCTTCAGACCAACCCTTCCCTCTTTTGAATTTCCCTTTTACTTTCAAGGACACCAACATTCTTCACCTTACTCTGGCTCATAACTGCAGTTTTAACCTGACTCCTCACCTACATTTGCTATACATATTCAATGTATTGTTGAACCTGGTCATTTTTATCTTCATTTCTTATTCATTTTTAGTCACGTCCAATTCTGGGACCCTACTTGGGGTTTTCTTGACAAAGATACAGAATTAGTTTGCCATTTCCTTCTCCAGCTCATTTGACATAAGAGGAACTAAGGTAAACAGGTTTAAGTGACTTGCCAAAAGTCACACAGTATCTGAGGTCAGATATAAACTTCAGAAGATGAGTTTTCCTGATTTCAGGCCTGGTGCTCTATTTACTGTGGCAACTTTCTATCACGATAACTTTCAAATATGTCCTCTCTTTACTGGCCAAACCACCTCCTTGTTGCAGGTCCTATATTCTCCTCATACCTAGATTACTGATAACCATACCTCAAGCTTCTCCTTATTTCAGTTAATCATTCTCATAGTTACCAAAATTATCTCAAAATGTAAGTTGGACTATATTCACACCCTACTTAATATTATCCATGAGTTTTCTATTATTTAAATTATAAAATATAATGTACATTGTGTGATTTTACAGATCTTAGAAACCTGGCCTCTTCTTTTCTTTCTAGTCTTTGTTTTCTTCATGTTCTCTACAACCTAGATCAGTGGTTTCCAAACTTTTTTGGCCTACTTCCCCCTTTCCAGAAAAAATATTACTTAGCGCACCTGTCACATACTATCACTGCCCCCTTACAGTTATTCACCACCCCCCAAATGCACCTGTGGCCATCACAGTCCCCCTGGATCGCTGCAGCACCCACCAGGGGATAGTGGCACCCACTTTGGGAATCACTGATCTAGATAGTCTGGATTTCTTTCTGTTTCTCACATTTTGCAATCTTAGCTCCTAATTTTTGTACCTTTTCTTTGGTTGTCCTTCATGTTTGGAATACTTTTCCTCTTTACCTCTATCCCCCATATGCTCAGGCTTTTGTCAATATGCAACTAACAAACAGTTTAGTATGGTGGTACATGCCTACAATCCTAGCTATAGGAGAGGCTGAGGCTGATAGATCTCTTAAGTTCAGGTGCTCTGAGCTTCAGTAAGTTATGCTTATTAGGTATCTATTCTGTTTGGCATCAATATGGTGAATATTGAGTTATACCAAGTTGTCTAAAAATAAGTTCATAAATCCAGATCAGAAACAGTGCTGGGAGAGAGGATGGGAGAAAGGAGGGAGAGAACAATGAATCAAATATTTCTGTGTGGATTCTCCAATTTTTGTCTTTTGTAACATACCAGCACTTCCATTGTCAGCAAAAATTTAGTTGAAATCATATTTACTTTTGAAATCCAAACATTAACTACTCACCTTCATATAGTAACCATGGAGGGTGGTGGGGGGAATATATATATATATATATATATATATATATATATATATATATATATATATATATGTAATAAGATCAATCTTGTGAGTAGTTCCTATAGTCTGGGTGAAAAGGTGAAATTCAAACTTTTAAAAATCTCATCCTTACCTTCTTCATGAGGCCTTTTCTGATCTTAACTATGTTTCTGTATAGATCTGTCTCTATCTTTGTCTATCTCTCTTTCTGCCTCTGTTTCTCTTTCCACTTTCCCTACTACTAATATCTTCTTTATGAGATCACATTCCATTTTTACACTAAATGTCTGCATATAGATTGTACATACATAGTTGTTTGCAGGGTGACTCATATTAAAGTGAGTCTCTTGAGGGGAAAGATTTTTTTGCCTTTATTTTTATCATCTTTCTTTTACACAATAACCACGCTGACCATGAGTCTTTAATAAATGCTTGCTGAATGACTGACTCATAGAATAAAGTATAAATTAATTATTAATTCAAAATCTCCACATTCTTGTTTCAACTTCCCTTTCTTTCCATATTACATGTCATGCCCCTTCTTTTATTTATAATATATATATATAAAATCATGGCATCTGTGATCCTGGTTATATCTCCTTGAACAGAACACAGGAAGGCTAAATGCTGATGATATTCTTGTCTTAATACTATAGTGTCTATAATTGAATAAAAGACACGAGATTGAGATAGAAAACATAAAATAAGAGTGAGACTAAAATTAGAATGAAACATTTTCAATTTTTGCCTTATTATAAGGAAATAAATTATAGCATGTACTTATTTTTTTTTTACTTACAGTAAAATGGAGACTATTTCCTCCTTAGTGTTAATAACAACTTAGCAGATGGTTGAATGTTATAATGAAAGTTTCAGCTCATGAATATTGAAATATATCTTAATATTTTGCAGAAAAAATCAATGCCAATAACTATAATCAACATAATATGTAATCTCTTACTTTTTCTTTACTTTTGAATAATTTAATATTGCCTAAAATTTTAATAAAAATGCAAGCCAAAATATATAAAAATTTAACCTTAGGAATAGAGCCTTATAAAGTGTACTTGACTCATCTATTTTGATGATGAAATTTTTATCACAATTATTTATGAGAACAATTCATTGAATATTTTATAGATATTACAGATCCAAAAATGAAGATATTTTTATAGTTCAATTTTTTAGAGAAATCAGGTGAAACTGGCAAGTTTCTAATGATTATAGGATGCAGATTCATTTTGTAAACAAATAATATTAATATGTGTGTATGTTATTTATTAAATCTGATACTCTTTAATTTGGAATACTTAGAAAAATATTGAGAAAATGTGACTTATTTCAGAAATTTTTTGGAAAATAGTAAAATCAACTTAAATCATACTTGAAATTTTTAAAGTAATTTGTAGATGCATCCCCTGATTATTAGAGAATGAAAACATTTCTCAAGTTATTTTTATGAAATTCATCTTGTGATTTTTCTTCTGTAAAAAGAGCAATTTTTCTTAGGGTCAGGCCACTCATTACAAAAGATGTTGATCAAATTCAGTCCAGTGTTCAGACTGAAGCAAATCACCAATCTAAGGGGAAAATAAAGTTTTGGGAAATTCCCATTTTCTCTTTGGAAATTTTCTATAAATTAATGTTAAAAATCAACTTATCTTGCTATCATTTATTATTTTCTGCTTATGAAAAAAACAGACATGAAAAGTTTCTAAACCTGAATTAAAACATAATGTATTCATATTAAAGCCACAGTGAGGTTTGTTTGTTTGTTTTCCTTTTTGTTAACTTGAATGTGGATGTACTGAAATCATAGATAAGTTTCATGGTTTAAAACTAAAAAGCACACTTCTGTCTCCTAGAGTACATATGCACATAAAGA
Organism: Gracilinanus agilis; assembly: GCF_016433145.1. Taxonomy (NCBI): domain Eukaryota; kingdom Metazoa; phylum Chordata; class Mammalia; order Didelphimorphia; family Didelphidae; genus Gracilinanus; species Gracilinanus agilis. The sequence goes on from NC_058130.1 coordinate 260,588,472, forward strand.
GTTATTTGGTGATAACTTATGGTTATCAGTATGTATAAGGACCTTTTTGCAAAATGAGATGACAATGTAAACATGTATCTGGCTGAGTTGAAATCTCCTTCCTTCATCCTCAGCAGAGAATATCATTCCTTTTATGAATTCCCTCCACACTTTGGCATTTTAAAATATAACCCAACTATACCTTAATGTTCAAAAAGGTATTATCATGGGATTCTCCTTATAGTGGAAATAATGATTAATGCATACTTTCTGCTGATATGAGGGGTGGAGATGTAGAAAGCTTAGAAGAGGAAAGATTCTGCCCCCCACCACCACCTGGTTTTTGGCTTCTGGCTTCAGGAGAGGATATAAATGCTTTTCTAGGTTCTTCAGGAGGAATTCCTATAAGGGGATTAATATTTTGATGCCAGCACATAGAGCATCTGGTACATCAAAAGGTCCCTGATTGCCAATTTACTGCTCTTGAGGCTGTGAAAATTTCCTATGTAAAATTTGGGAAATTTTCTTGTCTGAACTAATATCTCTTTTTCTGAACAGGAAAACTCATTCCTGCTCTGCTTTTTGGAATATATTCTAATCTTTTCAACTTCTCTGGTTTCTGTTTGGTTTGGGCTTGGATCAGTAGGTTTATTTTCTATTCAATATTTGCAATGGTTTTTGTGTTACTGCCATTTACAATTAAGGAGTTAAAGCATCAGCTATCCCTTGGGACTCTTCTTTGCCATCAAGAGATAGTGACCAGGAAAACATTTTGAATCTAAAAATCAATTTCCCCAACACTAGTAATATTTTCAAATAGCAGATAGAAATAATTCTGGTCTGGTATCCCCTCTCTGAGAAAGTGGCAGGCCAATCTCATGGCACTAGTCTCCTGATTATAGGCAGAAATCAAAGTCAACCTCAGAAAGGAGTAGACAAGATTCAACTAATGTTTCTCTGTTGAGCTTTCTTGTGAACTACTACTAGACAAAATCATGTGGACATTCATAGTATCTATATGGGCAACAGAAAAAGTACTCCAAATGAACAGTTCAATTAAGATTTAGTTGAGCTTTCAGTTCCCTAATTAAAATAATATAATTTCAAAAAGTGAGAAGATTCCTCAGAGGAAGTAAGTATAAACTGAATTATTACTATTATTATTTTTCAGAATCCTCTCTACGAGTGAACAAATAATGCTATAGTTTCTATTTGAAGATCTCTAGTAATACTAAATTCATTATCTCCTTAGGCAGTCCTTTGTACTAGTAAAGTTGGATTATTCTTTCATAGTCATTAAGAACTATCCTCCTGGACCATTTTACATAGAAAACATATAACGGTTCTGGGAAATATCATTAGACTACCTTCTACACAGAGGCTAATCTTTAGTAAATGGTTTCCAGAGTTCATTCTCTAATAGTACCTAATAACCTCTATTCAGTAGATCTTTTGTAACTTACTTTTATTTGACCATATATGCAGATCTATCACTTCTTATTACAGTTTAATTGCTTAGAATTGAAATTGTGCTGCCAGTTTACAGAAGAGATGCTTCCTCTGCTTTTTTTTTTTTGCCATTTTGTTTCTGTCAATGTAGTTTTAAGAAAAGAATTGTAGCATTTAAAAAATTATGTTTTTTACAAAGGTTTGTTAAAGATAGGGTTATATGCTAAATGCAAATGGAAGAAACCCAGGGAAGTCTAGCACTCTGGACATTTGACATATCAGCACTGACAGAATAACAAATGAGTGCCAGACTGAATTTAAGGAGTGTTGCTTCTATACAATACCCAAAGTTCTTTCCAAAGCAGTTAAGTTTGATGAGTGATATGACAATGGAGTTAGCAGCTCATGTCTGTATTGCTTTGGACTGGAAAACAAGACATGAGAGAATTGATTTGAAATATGAGGACATAACCATTTCTCTGCCTTAATCAACTTGAATTAGGACCAGAGAAAATCGTATTCTCAGATTGTATGACCTATAGTAGAAGCAAATGGTTTTATAGTGCCTTGAATCATGTTTTCAAACTTAGTTGTACTCAAAGATATTTTTTTCCTTTGAAGGAAGCTAAATATTATAAGGTTGAAATCTTACTTGAATAAAAGTATTTTAAACTCATTTTCAAACCTAAGTTTTTGCTTTGACTCACACTTTATGAAACGTTCTTTTAACAGAAAAATATTACCTAGAACATATTTTAGTTTTGATTTCCTGTCATCAACTTGATCCTCACTTATTTCTTCTGGCACATTTAATATATTATTGAATCTAAATATTCATTTAATTGGGGTTTTGATAATTATTGTAGAAAAAAACCCTAAAACAAAACAAAAAACTTCACTTGCACCTGATAGCCCTTAAACTTGATTTTATTTCTTTCCTCATTTTCACTGATCATCTGTCCCAAAAAAAGTATCTATGTCTTTATAACATATTTAATTAAAGGAACCCCATTTCATTGTCTTGAGCTAGACTTTGCAGGCAATTTTATTAAGTTTTGTGTTACATACCCCTTCAACTACCAAGTGGAGCCTATGGATCATATTTCAGATTGATTTTAAATGTATAAAATGAAAACATGATATTAAATGCCAAGTAATTATATTTAAATACAGCTATCAAAATATTCTTAACATTTCTTAGACCATAGATTAAAAATTTCTATATATCCTTTGTAATCTGAATCAGGGTATTTTGGGGTGACACATCTGTCTTATTCTTTCCAGTGTGAACTTTTAGCACTGAAGATTCTGTTGCTTTGCTTGTAATGGAATAAAAGTAGCCTGTTACTTTCTTCATCCTAAGAGCAGTGGAAGGAGGGTACTGCTTCAGCTTAGAAAGGCAGATAGTTATCTTTCTTTTTTTCCCCCTTTTTAAAGAATGTGTCAATCAGGCCACACCTAGTGGACAGAATTTCAATCCTGGGCCAAGTATTTCTACATTTGGTCAAGAGACTGAGACTGGCTATACCTCTTGCATGCATGATTGCAACATTGACTGTGATGCTTGGTGCCCTCAACCTTTCTTGAATTGTTGGACCATTTTGAGTTATAGAAAGTCCTTTTTCCATTCCTATCTCTCTGGCTAGAGTTGTTATTAGCCCTGCCAAAGTCCATTTGTTGCTTGTATCTACACATTCGTACCATGTGACCTGTCTGGCCACACAGGTAACATTTTGGAGAAGAGGTTTTGGGCTTGGTGACACTAGCAGGTTGCCTGGATTGACTACACCCCCTGCTGGCCTGGAGGGTGAAGTACTTAATTTCTTCAATTTCTTTCTCCTTCCTAGCCTGCTTTAGTTGTCTTTTGAGGTCAGCTATCACTGAATCCTTTTCTGAATCTGACTGTCTGGCTGTCCTGACTTCCTTTTGCTTTGAATCATGTATATAAGATGCGTGCTGCCTGATATCTTCTAGTGGCAATTATTCCCACTGAGAACAGTTCTTCCAGAAATAGTTCTGGACCAGCAGTGAAGCACCCTTCATGAACTGCCTCCTGATATGATCGATGGTCTCTGGGGCATTCACGTCTCTGAGGCCTAATATTGTCTTGACTGCCTCAATTACCCTGTCGAGGAAGATGCTAGGGTGTTCTTCCTTTCTGCCTCAGCTTCTCAAATTTCTGCCAGGAATTTGGTCTTTTGGCAGGTAGCTGCATCACCTCAAGTAAATCTGTCCTGCATTGGACCAGGTATCTCATATTAGCTTGGGATGTCAACTCTAGGTCATGGTGGACCATAGGCCATGCAGTGAGATTGGGGTTTGAGCAAGTTTCAGCCAAAAATTTCTCTTTTGCAGAGGGTGAATAAAACTCCCCCAAAAGAAACTCCATGTCATCAAACCTGGGGTTAAAGATTGTAAAGACACGCTTCATTTCTTTTATGCTCTTGAAAGGTGAGAGGAAGAACTTGGGGAAACACCTCCTGAGAACTTCTAAATCATTAAGGGTAAAGGCCTTATAAGATTTGACATGGACAATACCCTCCCCAGGTTGCATGATGGTTCTGTCAGCTATTGGGAGTATAAAAAAGTGGTCTCTGTGCTTGGTTCTTTAGCTGGAGTTTGGGTGTCCTTAACAACTTGTGGTTTTTTGCTTGAGTTGGTAGCACCTAAATATTTTGTTTCTACAATCTCAAATTGGAGAAGTGTATACTCATCCAGTTCTTTTCCTTCCCTGATTTGCTTGATATCTTAGAATAATAGCTTCATGTGTTCTACCAGTTCTAGGGAGACAGAGTCAGGTTTTGCATTAGAAACAGAGCCAAAAAGCAGCCAAAGGTTTCTTGTAAGATTTTTTCTTTAACTTGAAAGCTCTTCAATTTCGCTATTATATTTCTGGGTGTTGACTTTTCTGGGTCCAGTGTAGAGGGTGTTCTATGGATCCTTTCAATGTCTATATTGCCCTCTTGTTGTAGAACTTCAGGGCAATTTTGCTGAATAATTTCTTTAAGTATGGAGTCCAAGTTTCTATTAATTTCTGCCTTTTCTGGAATACCAATGATTCTCAAGTTGTCTCTTCTAGACTGGTTTTCTTGGTCTGTCACTCTCTCATTGAGATATTTCATGTTTCCTTCTATTTTATCAGTCTTTTGACTTTGTTTTATTTGTTCTTGTTGTCTTGAGAGATCATTGGTTTCTAAATGTTCGATTCTAGCCTTTAAGGACTGGTTTTCGGCTTTAATGTTTTGGTTTTCGGCTTTAATGTTTTGGTTTTCGGCTCTAATGTTTTGGTTTTCGGCTTTAATGTTTTGGTTTTCGGCTATAATTTTTTGGTTTTCCTTTTCAATCTGGTCATTTTTGGTCTTCAGTTGTCTCGTCTCACTTTCCGATTGCGAAATTCTGCCTTTTAAACTGTTATTTTCTTGCCAGATTTCTTCCATCTTCCTCAGCATTTCATTTTTAAACTCTTCCATAGCTTGTGAGCAGCTTTCATTTTTTGGGGGAGGTTTGGATTTTTGTTTTCCCTCCTCTGTTGTCTGGATTTTCTCTGTGTAGAAGTTGTCCGGTGTTCCAGAGTTTCTCTTGATGGTCTTTTTCTTCTGGACTTCCTTATTGCTGGCCATTGTTAGCCCCGCCCCTTTTCAGCTTTGTCTTTGCACTCAGGGTCTGCCTGGGCCTTGCAAGCTCCAGCGGCTCCGGCCTCCTTGTCCTCGGGGTCAGGCCTCCTGGTAGTTATGATGAATAGGCAGTTTTCAAATAAAGAAATCAAAAGTATCAAAAAGCACATGAGAAAGTGTTCTAAATCTCTAATAATTAGAGAAATGCAAATCAAAACAACTCTGAGGTATCACCTCACACCTAGCAGATTGGCTAAAATGAAAGAAGGGGAGAGTAATGAATGTTGGAGGGGATGTGGCAAAATCGGGACATTGATGCATTGCTGATGGAGTTGTGAAATAATCCGGCCATTCTGGCTGGCAATTTGGAACTATGCCCAGAGGGCTATAAAAGACTGCCTGCCCTTTGATCCAGCCATATCATTGCTGGGTTTGTACCCCAAAGAGATCATAGATAAACAGACTTGTAAGAAAATATTTATAGCTGTGCTTTTCGTAGTGGCAAAAAACTGGAAAATGAGGGGATGTCCTTCAATTGGGGAATGGCTGAACAAATTGTGGTATATGCGGGTGATGGAATACTATTGTGCTAAAAGGAATAATAAACTGAAGGAATTCCATGCAAATTGGAGAGACCTCCAGGAAGTGATGCAGAGTGAAAGGAGCAGAGCCAGAAGAACATTGTACACAGAGACTGATATACTATGGTAAAATCAAATGTAATGGGCTCCTGTACCAGCAGCACTGCAATGACACAAGACAGCTCTGAGGGATTTATGGTAAAGATGCTACCCACATTCAGAGGAAGGACTGCAGGAGAGGAAACATATAAGATAAACAATTGCTTGAATGCATGGGCTGAGGCGGACATGAATGGGAAATAGACCCTGAACAAGGACACATGGTACAACCAGTGGAAATGTGCGTTGGCCATGGGTGGGGGGAGAGCGGGGGGTGAAGAGGAAAGTAGGGGCATAAAGTATGTAAACAGATTAAAAACGAATATTAATAAATGTCTAATAAAAAAAAGCAGCCAAAGGTGTGAAAGGACCCTCTTCAGGACTATCAAGAATTGGACAATAGCAAAAATCAGAGCCATAGCCATAGGTATAAAACATATAAATTCTGCCAGTGTTATGGCACAGCATTGGTAATAGTCATACAGTTCTAGTATCTGTTGTATAAATTGAGGCACTTTGTGGAACCAAAAATCAATTTCTCCCTGCATAACCGACCAAAGAAGCATGGAGAAGCTAGAGACTATAAACAACATCCTAGCAAAGCCCATTTTAGTATCCTTTGTGTAGGTGATTAACCTAACTGTGCTTGCCAACTGTAATCAGTGGTTAACATGGCTAATAATAAAGGAGCTGGTGGTACAAGTGAATCACCTGGTGCCTGGAAGCCTGTAACTACAGTGGCAGGAGATTTGAAGCTGACAGTGGTGTGCAGCCTGAGCTGTGGTGCCCAGTCAATCTCCACTCCTAGCAATAGGCTTCTTTAAGATGATGAGTGAGGGGCCCCTCCCTGCTGGAGTAACTGCCTTCTTGTTAAGTGAAAGCAGAACTCAACAGGAAGTGGAGCTCACACACTTCCTGGATATAATGGAGGCTTTGTCCAGAACTTTCTTTAAATGCAACTGGTTGATATTCTCTCCTCTTCTCTTAACCTAAGGTGATGGTGTAATAACTACAGGATCTCAGATTCAGGCTAAGGGATTTATTTTAACAAGAAGGGGAAAACTGAAGCAAGAGGGTTTAGGGACCTGAGAAGCTATTCTTAGGGGCGACTGGCCAGTGTTGGCAAATGGACCTAGAAGGTAAGGTCAGGCTGAGGGAACCAGCCCTCAGCCAGAGATAATCTGACACTGCCCTGATGTCGTTTGATCCACCAGATAGATAGATATAGTTGTTAAGTTGGTTTAGGGGTGTCCCTGTTCCTAGGCTACTCTAAGCTAAATCCTGCCCATGTTCCATATCCACCTCCCTTTAATCCTTCCTGGATCCCCAAGGGGAAATCAGGGGGTAGCTGAGTGTCTAGGTGAGGTCAAGGAAATCAGAACCTTCAGGTTGGTTTTGCAGGGTTTTTTTATAGTCCCAGCTCAACTGTCAGGTCCTGGGACTGGTACCGGCCAGGCCAGAGTTACATTTTCCTAACTGACAGGATTGCCTAGGGTAATATTGCAAATGCAAGAAATCTTGCATAAATCCTGCATTACAAACAAAAGTAGCCCCTGTTACTTTCTTCATCATAAGAGCAGTGGAAGGAGGGTTTAAAGAATGTGTCAATCAGGCCACACCTAGTGGACAGAATTTCAATCTAGAGATCACATTTTGGAGAGAACATAAAGATAAAGTGGAAATTATCCACAAAGGGATCATAAGTATGGTGGGAGGGCTTTGCATTAATTCCATATGAGGATCAGTTAAAGTTATCCTGGAAAAGATTCTTGGATGCTATGGAGAATTGTGGCTGTCTTCAAATAAGAAAGTAGTTCACATTAATATGTATGTACATATCATATGTACATATATGCTCTATATAATGTGTAATATATGTTATATTTCTTTTTATTCTGATTAACTCCAAAGGAAGAACTATAAGCAAAAATATTGCTAAAAATCTGAGGCATGCAAAATTTTAATGGCCATTTTAGGAGGTAATACATTGATTGACAATGAATTATCTCTTCTGAATTATGGTATAAATACTTCTTATTCAAGTTATTGTTTGCACTAGATAGCTTCTGAAGTCCTTTTCAATTTTGGATTTCAACTCAGTTTTGATAGATCAAACATATCTAAGTTAAGATTAAAAATTAGAGAAAGTGAGACAGGTCAGCATTCAGGAGTGCAAGAGAGTCCAAGAGAGTGGGCTGAGCAAGCTGCACTATTTTATTATAATCAGATTTTAGGATTGGGGGTCCAATGACGTCAATCAAATGAGTGGCACAACACAATTAACATAATACTGACTACCAGTTACAGATAAAGGAATTGAATAGTATACAACACAATAGTATAGCCAGGCATCCAAGGAAGAAGGTCATTTGAAAGTCCTTCCTGGCTGGAACACTGGCCCAAGATTATTCAGATGTAAGAGTATGTCTTTGACATTTCAAAGGACCTTTACAAATAGTTTGCTAGCTTCCATACTGCAGATAATAATAGAGGCTTAATTTTTAAATTCCACCAAATTTAAAACCTTTCCAATTCAAGATTTCAGAACTCAATCATGTGAAATATTAGAAATATATCCATGTCTGATTCACTTTGCTTATTAGAGTTAGCTTTTGAATACATCTTTAATACCTTTATGATTCAGTTATAACTGAAACCCTTCAATGCATATTTAATTCATTGCAAAGTCTCTGCCCCCCCCCCATTTTTCAATATAACAATTTGAGTTTTCTCTCCTAAAGCAAAAATAGTTAATGGATTATTTACTTCATATTCATTAAATATCAAATATTTTATCAATTTCCTGATAATTTATATTTTATATTACTTATATAAAACATTTTGTATTTGTAACCATGCAGTTCTTATATATGTTTTGGTAGGTAGATACCTTAGTATTTTATACATTCTGGACTTATTCTAAATGCAATTTTTCTAATTCTTCCTGGTAGGTTTTATTTATGACATAGAGATATACTGATTATTTATGTTTCATGTTTATTGTGCTCTTTTGCCTAATTTATTATTATTTCAACTAATATTTATTTGAATATGATCCTCAATGTAAAGAATAATACATTGGTAAAAGTGATAATTTTGCTTTTTCTTTGAATATGCTTATTTTTTCTATTTCTTGTCTTATTGCTATATAAGTAGCATTGCAACATTTTATCAAATAATAGTTGATATTAGTCATGCTTTTTAAAACAAGTTCTAAATGGAATAGTATGAGCTCACATTATTACATATAAGGATGAATTTAATTTTAGATAATTACTACTTTACACACATACTCACAAATATATAGTTTCTTAATTCATTGTGAATTAATATTTTCATTTCAAATGCTGAGCAATTTCTCTTTATAATCAAATTCCCTCATTTGGCAAGACCTACACGAATTGATGCAAAGTGAAGTGAGAAAAGCCAAGAAAGCATTAATTGGAAATATCAATGTTCTAATGGTGATAAACTGTGAAAGACTTACCTACTCTGATCAATAAAGTGATCCAAATTCGAAAGGAGTAATCCTGAAAATGCTAATTGCCTCAAGATGGAGATATGAAGAACAAGTACAAACTGAAATATAATTTTCCCACTTTATTTTTTGTTTCAATTTGCAAAATGCCTACTATGGAAATCATTCGCATGATTTCACATTTAATGTTATTTTGCTTACCTTCTCAGTGATTGTGAGAGGGATTAGAATGGTGGGGCAAATTGGATAGGGAGTGAATTGGATAGAAGGAAGTCATTTTGAACTTAAAATTTTAAAAAAGAATGTTAAAATAAGTAAACAATACATTTAAAAGTTTTAAAGTATTCAGTAATAGTGGTTGTAATGGATATCCTTGTTTTACCCATAATTTTGTTGCAAAGTAATGATAGCTCTTACTTTTAAGTTGGTATTCTTTATCTTTTTAAGGAAAGCTACATTTATTTCTATGCTTTCTAAGTTTTTTTAATAAAAATGGATATGTTTTATCAAAAATATTTGCATCTATAATAATCACGTGCTTTTGCTTTTGTTTGTTATTGATTTGATCAATTATGAATATAGGTTCCCTGATGCTGAACTAGTCTTGCATTTCTGATATACATCTCATTTAGTCATTGTGTATGATCTTTGCTCTATCATATATAGCTCCTAGCTAGTGTTTTATTTAAATTTGGGCATTAATGTTCATTAGGAAAATTTGATGTTTTTTTTCTTTCTCTGTTCTTGCTCCTCTTATTTTAGGTATCAAAACCATAATTGTTTCAGAAGGGGAATTTGATAAGTCATTCTTTATTTTTTTCAAATATTTTATATAGTATGAGGAATAATTATTCCTTAAATGTTGCAAAATTCTCTTGTATTCATGGAGATTTTTTTAGAAAGCTCATTGATGATTTGTTCATTTTATTTTCTTTTGTTGTGGTTAATTAGTATTTGGTTCCTCTATTTTATTCTGTGCAGTTTATAGCTTTGTAAATATTCATGTATTACATGTAGGTTTTCAGTTTTCCCAGCACATAATTGCACAAAATGATCTTCCTTCCTTCCTCCCTTCTTTCCTTCCTTTCTCAATGGGAGTTAAGTAACTTGCCCAGAGTCACACAGATATTAAGGGTCTAAAACTAGATTTGAATCCAAGACTTTACATCTCTAGACTTGACTCAATCCACTGAGTCACATACCTGCTCTGTTTTGTATTTCTTTAATGTGAAACAATTTATACTATTCTACCTCTCCCTTCACCTCTTTCCCAGTGCATACCACTTTATCATTCCTTAATTTTCTGTTTTTGGAAATCATCCCATAACAGTCAACTTACGTGGGTATCTTCTGTCTGTGTCACTTTCCTAATAATGATAGATTCTTAGGAGTTATAAGTATAATTTTTTCATATAGAAATGAAAACCATCTAACTTTACTTGATTTCTTGTTTTGTCTTTTCGGTTTACCTTTTTGTGCTTCTCTTGAATCAGTTTCTATTAAGCTTCTGTCTTTTTGTTAAGGACTTTTTGAAGTTAATCTATTTCATTAAAAATCCATTTCCCCCTTAAACGATTATACTCATTTTCTCCTGGGTAAATTATTATCAGATGTCATCCTAGATCCTTTGTCCTATAGAGTATCATATTTCAAGTCTCAGTCATTTACTATACAAGCTGCTAGATCTTATGTTATTGTAACTATGGCTCCATGACATTTGAATTATTTCTTTCTAGCTTTTTGGAATATTTTCTCCTTAATTGGAAGCTCTGGAATTTGGCTACAATAATCCCGTGAATCTTTTTTTACCTTGGTTTACATATAATCCAATAATTCTTAAATTATCTCTACTTGATCTATTTTCTAGTTTAGGCATTCTTCCAATGAGATATTTATTTCATTCTTTAGATTTTGTTTTGTTATTTCTTGATGTCCTGGAGTTATTATCTTCAACTTGCCCAATTATAATTTTTAAGTTTTAGTTTTCTTTAGTTGGCTTTTGTACTGTCCTTTACATTTGGTGAATTCTAGTTCTAAGAAAGTTTTTCTTCAGTGATTTTTTGTACTTCTTGTCTATTTGTCCAAATCTATTTTTAAAGCATTCTTTCCCATTGGTTTTTGTTACTCTTTTTAACATTTGAATTATTCTCTTTTATAACATATTTTACCCCCTTTATTAAGCTGTTGACTTTCTCTTATATCATTTCCATTCCATTTCCCCATTTTTCTTCTGTTTCACTTATATGGTTTTTAAAATCTTTTTTTACACTCTTTTAAGGCCTGAGATGAAATGATATTTTTCTTTGAGGCTTTGAATGAGCCTACTTTGATTTTTTCTTTTATTCTGAGCTACTATGATTAAGTCCTTTTTTGAGTTCACTGATTCTTCCAGTCTTTTTCTTGACATTTAAACTTTATGCTAAATTTGGGCCTTGTTTCTGCATTGGTGGAAACCTGCCCCAAGATTCTGTTTTCTCATATGACTATTTTCAGAGGTAAAACATTTTCAGTTCTTTCAATGTGATATGATCTAAGTAGAGATGTGGTTACCATTCTCCTGGCCTATGAGCAATTGCAAGCATTATTTTTGACCTTGGAAATGTGACCGGAGTACCTGATGCTCATCACTCTGAAACTGTGACTCTGAATAGAATCCTGTACCTAGTAAAAACAAAGGCTTCTTATAATCTTTTTACCCGTTGTCCCATCCCTTACTATCAATATGATCAGAACTGGAAATCATTGATGCCAATTCAGTCATTCTCAAGATGTGGTGATTGTTGGATTGGAATCTTTTCTCCTTCTGTAAGAGATTTTTCTTGTTAACCTTCTGAGTTGTCTTGGGATAGAAAAAATTTACCCCATATTTTTGTTGGTTCTGTCACTCCAGAATTTATTTTGATGAGATAATTGTTTGGAAGGGAATTTGGGAAGAGTTCAAGTGAGTGCCTGTCTTTACTCTGCTATCTTGTTTCTGTCCTCTTCCAAAACCTTATTTTCATTACTGAAATTGTGCACCTCTTTTTCTATGTGGCCAATTCTGTTTTTTAAGATATTATTTACTTCTTTATTGTTGAACATCTTTTAACAATATTTTAATTATCTTTTCATGATATTTTTAATTGCTTTCATTTTTTCCCCTTTTTTCTTCACTATTCTTATTTAATTTTTAGAATCATGCTTTACCTCTTCTTGGAATTCTTGCTGGGTTTATGCTCTGATTCTTATTAAGGAAGAACCCACATTCCCTTGGAAACATGAGCAATAATATTCCTTTGAGCTCCTATTCCCTTGGGACAATAGACACTCTCCTCTGTTCTGCTACTATGACTTTGAAGTTAGTTTAGACAAAAGAGTTGCCAACAGCATGCAGTAGAAGCCCAGGGGTCACTTATAATCACTTTATTGTCCATTATCATATCTCCTTACTCTCTCTGCCTCAAGATTTCTTAAAGCACTTCTGGTACTATTGCTGTCTCCAAGGTCCCATTTTATTTCTGCTGCCATTTGAACTTCAGACCAACCTCTACAACAGTGTTCAAAACCTTCCCTGTGGACCTCCCAGATCAGTGATGGTGAACCTATTTTAGACTAAGTGCCCAACGAAACCCTCACACTGAATGTGAGCCCTCCACTTTACCCCAGATAAGGGAAAAAGGAATCGCTTTCATTGGGCTGCTGGGAAGAGGGATGGGTGATGAGAGAAATGTCTTCAGGTGTGTGGAGAGGGGGAAGGGAACAGCTCCTCTAACACGTATGCCATAGGTTCACCAACATAGTCCTAGGTTGTCTTGATCTGAAAGCATGTCTCTCCCTGATCTTTTGTTGACTTTATAAAACCAGAATTCAATTTCAAGCATTTTATGATATATAACATACTATTGAATTGTCCATTCTAATCTATTCTGCTAACCCTTTTCCATTTTATGGATAGTTATAATTCTTAATATTAAATAATTGTTTATATCCCTCTCTTCTATTATTTTATACCTTTACTTCACTTTTTCTTAAACCATCTTCACAAGGAATCAAAATATGTTAAGAAAGATTTTACTTAGCACCAGTGTTGTAGGTTTGATGCATTGCTTTTATTCCCATGTCACATTGTTCTGTCACTCTGAGCCCAATAACCAATCCTTATTCTTTTTTCTTTTATTTAAATATTTCCATCCCCCATCCTTACATGTGCAATCTATACTCCGTGGCTATTATTTTTTCTTGCTTTAGACTAATCCTTACCTGAATCCCTCTTCCTTCTTCTTTCACTATTGAGTGGAGTATTTTTCTGCATCCCCCTGCATATGTGTTTCTTTTCTTCCTATTATCAGTTCAAATGAAAGTCTGGTTAAATGTTAACATCTACAATCACCTTTTCTGTCTGGTTAATATAGACTTCTTAATACCTCAGTTATTTAAGATAAATTCCTTCACCTTTTTATCTTTCCTCTACCCCTACCTAAAGTATAGCCCAGATCCTCTCCTTTTTCTTTCCTTTTTGTATAATAAAAAATAGCAAAAATATCTCTATTCCTCTATTTTAATTGATTTCTTTTATGATTCTCAATGATATTAGGATACAGAAGAGACAGAGATATCATTTATATACATATATATATGTGAATAAAAACTCATCTTTGTTTAGTTCTTTACAATTTTTCATTAAATTTACCTTTAAATATTTCTCTTGTATTTTGTATTTGTTTTTCAATATTTCTATTTAGTTCTCATCTTTTTACCATGGACACTAAAGGCTGAAATTTTCCCCTTATAAAATTATACTTAAGTTTATAGGGTAAATTATTCTTGTTTTCAAGTACACAGACACACACATATAGAATTTTATGTGATATCATATTTCAAGTTCTTCTCCTTAATCACAGTTGCATCTAAATCTCAAGTGTTCATGATTCTTCTACCTTGATTCTTCAGGTATTTCTTTATATTTGCTTATGCTATTTTTCCTTTGACTTGGAATATATATGTTATATACTTTGACCTTTATATAATGACTATATTATTCCAGATAGTTTTTGTTTTGAGATTTCTTTCAGAAGATAGACATTTTTTCTTTTTCTTTTTATCTTCTTGTTCCAAGGGATAGTACTAGTTTTCTTTTATGATTTCTAAGCTAGATTTTTATAATGACTTCCAGGTCATCCGGTCATCCAATGATTCTTAAGTTATCTTATTTTTTCTGGATCTTTTTTTGTCACAAGATAATGTATTGCACTTTCTTTTATATACTCTCTCTTTTTTTTTTTACTTTGTTTTAACACTTATTATTGTCTCATGATTGTAGGACTAGGCTTGGGGATAGAACTCGGTGTCAAGTCAGATTCATATTGACATAGTTATTCCTCTTTTTCTTTACTTGCTCCTTACTCAGTACACAGTATAGGGACTGGAATCACTCGAGAAGGTATCTCAATTTGCAGTTCTCCATGACTGCTCCTTCTCTTGGTCTTCCAACAAGATGTGCTACCCAACTGTGTGTAGTGAGTAACAGAGCTCTCATTTGGCATTTATTACTAATATCCCCCTTCTAGATATGAGGTCTCTTCTTGCCCTAGTGCAGAGCTGTAGGCCCTAGTTCAGTGCTGGTACCCAATACCTCTAAGCATCATTCTTTTAGTCATACCTTTCTCTCTGACTCCCTTTGCCAAACTGATCAAGAAAATAAATGACCCAGTGTGAATTTTTGGGGTGATTGTTTAATCAGGATTCAGTATGATGCATCTTTGTACCTGTACTTGCACAACAGAGGGGGCATAATCTCTCTATATGACATCAAGAAATCAGACATGATCAGGCATATTCCTTTGATTCTCTAGCCTTGTGTCTGAAGTTGAGAAGTTTATTAAGAAATCTGTGTTTGACTTATATGAAGTGACAAGGCAGAAAGCTGATACAAATCTCTGTCACTTTTGTTGTTGTTTTTGTTGTTGATAGATGACAAAGTGATTATCGTGAAATGTCTAGCAGATCATGTTACTAACTTAAAGCTCCTGGGATCACCATTTTTAAGATTGAAGAGTACATTGTACACAGAGACTGATACACTGTGGTAAAATCAAATGTAATGGACTTCTGTACTAGCAGTAATGCAATGACCCAGGACAATTCTGAGGGATTTATGGAAAAGAATGCTACCCACATTCAGAGGAAGAACTACAGGAGTGGAAATACAGAAGAAAAACAGCTGCTTGAACACATGGGTTGATGTGGACATGATTGGGGATGTAGACTCGAAACAAACACACCAATGCAACTATCAATAATATGTAAATAAGTCTTGCTTGATGACACATGTTAAAACCAGTGGAAATGTGTGTTGGAGATGGGGGTGGGGGAAGGTGAGGGGTGAAGGGGAAAGGAAAAACATGAATCATGTAACCATGGAAAATTTTTCTAAAAAGAATAAGATATTTAAATCTTTAAAAAAAATTTTTAAAAAGCACATTGGAGAGGCAGCATGTTGTGGCCTGGATATAAGCCTGGGCATCTGGAACTCTGGGGGAACTGCCAATTTTGTCAGTGACCTGGAAGGTGACTCTCCATAAAGCATCTAATGAAAAAAAAAAAGATTGAAGAGTACATATTTGACAAGTACATCGTAGGAGAAAGCTGCAAAATTGTATTGGATCCTTGAACAAATATCACAGACAATTGGTGAACACCATCCTTGCAACTCTTCCCTCTCAATTCTAAAAATAAATTATTTGGCATTTCAAAAGAAAAATATTTGTAAAATAATTATGGTAGAGGGTTGGGCTGCACTGCTTCCTTCTACTCAGCTATCTTGACATCTCTAAGAAGAGAATTTAAAGTGAGATATTCCTGAATATTTCTTCCATACTAACATATCAAATTTACCATAATTTAAGGAAACATTCAGTACTTATATTATATCAAAGATATATAAAAATGATTATTTTTATGAGGAAACAATATGAAAACTTCTTAGTAGTCATACTTTTGGAGTCCATTCTAGATCTATATGGATTGATTTTACTGGTACTCATTCTTTGACTGTGTAGCAATAACTTCAATATTCACATGAACACCCCCTAATATCCTACTTCCACATTCAGAAGAAATTAGAATTATTTCATACAAAAAACTTAGAACAAAAAATTTTTTTCACTTTTGTAAATCTCTTAATCTGAAAGTGCTGGGGTTTTTTTTTCTTCACAAAATAAGAGTTGCTAGTATATTCTTTTTCATTTATGACAACTATTTGAATAGCTCAGCTAGCCAAAAAAAAATAAAATAAAAAAGCATTATCATTTGTTTGTTGTCTTTGCAGGACTGGTGGAATGCCAAAATTTGTCAATTTCAATTTATGTCTAAGCTTTTCATATAGCACTAGAAATTAAAGACATTATTCTCAATCTTCCATATCCTTTTGGCACTTGGGAATACAAGTTTCATGGCCTTCATTTCCTGATGCTTTCTTTTATTAATGCCATATCTATCTAGGAAATAAAATATAAATCACATTGTATCAACCAGTAATAGCAGTTATAATACATCTGAAGATAAGGCATAACAGAAAATGGGCTCTTTTAAACAATAGCAAGGTATGATAAAAGTAAACACTTATGATGTTGAAAAGTTGATTTGAATTTATTTTTAATATATTAATTTCATGTTTTTGTCATCAATAGGAAATCAAGATGGCTCTTATAGAAAGTTAAGTATTAAATTATATCATTTGTCTACTTGTGACCAATCATTATGATCATATTTAATTATTTCACCTATAGACAGCATTAAATAATTAAAAAACAAACCATCATTAACTATATGAAGATAGTCCTCCTTTCAAATATCTTTTAAAAATAAATTTAGGATGGAATTATGATAGGATCTTTCTTTTATGATTCTGTGTGATCTGAAGTGAGTCCTTGGAACCTTAATTATTATGTCAGAAGGAAAGAAGTTGGGCAGGTCATACATAAATGAAATGATTTTGAATATGGGGTAGATGCTGTCAGTATTACAAAAGACAAGTTTACTTGAATTTCCAGGCTCATTACTAAAAGATTGGCTACCAGGTAACATTTTGTTTCATTTTGTTTTTTACATATGTAGTAATGTATGGAGACTTTCTGATCAGGAAAAAAAGTTGTGATTTTCATCGATGTAGTAAATACTTGCATGAATGAAACCATGTATCTACTTTTGTAATTCATCATTGATAGAAACCTAGCTACTTTATGTTCGTTCAGACTGGATTTTACCCTTTTCCCCTCTTCATTGAAAGCAAAAAACAACAACAACAACAACAACAACTATGTGTTCCAAGATTTGGTCAAACTTCCCTACACTATGAAAAAAGTAACAACCTTCAATTTTCTATTGTCAAGATCTATTAAACTATAGTTCCATGTCAGTCTCTTCTAATAAGCTTTCCATAAACAAATGGATCTACATCTTGCCAAAATTAGAATCACATTGCTTCTTAATTCATTAATTATTATATTTATATAATACCATTGGTAATATTTTTCTCATTTCCAGTATTCATATAGAAGTTCACCCAGAAAGGAATGTTGCTTAGCCATTAGGGGAAAGTAAATATTGAAAGGTTATACACTTATTAGATAGTTTTTGAATGAATGATCAAATTATCATTTCTATTTAGTTTATGTGAATTATGTCAGTCCTACACAAAAATTGGGACAAACACTTAGATTTAAAGAATTGAAAATTAAATGTTTCAATTTAGTCCACCATTCTTCTATCCAAAATTTTACAGATGAAGAAATGAGATCATTTATTTCCACAGTTACATACTGTGGAGACATTTTTGACACCCTTTATTATTTCCAGTGCCTTCTCCTTTCCTTTTTCACTACCCCCTCCCTCTTTTCTACCTTTTTACTACCTTTCAGGCACCAGGCATTCTAAAATAAATCAAAATCACACACAATGAAAATAGTTTTGTCAACCTATATTGTTTTCTTTACATACTCCCTGAATTTAATATGTCCTCCCCACTTCTCTTTTACTTTTTTTTTTCATGAAGTATTCTTATAAGAGAGAAGATAAAATAATAAAAATAATTTTACTCTGAATGTGCTACCATTCTGTGTATTTGTATTTCAAAAAAAGAACTCACAAAGACTGAGATACTTACACCCACAATAACAACTCCTTTACATAGTCACTTCTTTCATGACAGCACTGTTAAGTAGGATTCATATAGTTATTTTTTTCCAGCTAAGGTTAATTCATTTGTGACAAAACCAAAACTGAAATTCAACTTGCCAATGATGACACAATGTGCCAGAGTTGGGAGATGAGCCCATATTTTTGACTCTAGAGTTAACTTTCTATCTGAGAAGACATGTTATTTCTCAAATTAAATGAGATTTTATGATTTCATGCTGAAAAATTTTTGAATGGTGGTTTTCCTAGTAACTCCAAGATCATTACTTCTGTGACTACCTAATATACCATTTTAAACCCTTACCTTCTGTCTTAAAATTAATAATGAATATTGATTCTAAGGCAGAAGGGTGGTAAAGGCTACACAATGGTTAAGTGACTCATCCAGGGTCACACAGCTAGGAAGTGTTTGAGGTCTGATTTGAACCAATGACATCCTGTTTCTGGTTCTGACTCTAAATTTACTGAGTCAAGTAGCTCCAGCTTATGTATGGTTAGTAATAAAAATAAAAAGATTTTATATAATCCTATATTTGTACATATTTATACATTTCTACATATATTGCATATGTGTTCAAGTGCTTGTGCCTTCATGAGATACGTATTTTCCCTGCAAATATGCAATATAATTGTAGTAAATGAAGCCGTTTCAAATATTCACTTTTTTTAAATTTAAACTCTGGTGGTAAAAAAAATGCTGGACTAATCAGAGCAGAAAATTCCATTCTTCACTGTCTCATTATCTTCATATTTATTATAAGGGCTGATTGTCAGATATTGTTTGCTATTGCAGTCAGTATAATCTAGGAAAGCTTTTCTAGTTGCTTATGACTTAAATTTTATGGCAGAAAAAATACAAGTCTTGTGCTTCCAGGGGTATCATTTCATCCAATAAGTTTAAAATTTATATTTCATTGCACTTTGTAGTACAGTCTATAGAGGCAAATAAAATCCAGCCATAATATACTCATATTAACCATATGTACCATTTTGGTGTATTTAACCCAAAAGAAAATGTAAGCTTAGCATCATGCTTTGTACAATTTTATCAGTATTTTAGAGATTATAATATAGAACACAAGAACTTTTTCTCATTCTTAGATTACTGTTTTAAAAGAAATATTAATTATCTTGTTATTTTCTCTGATTAGCTAACTGGAACCTACTTTCTAAGAAATTTAAAATTATATGCTAAAACCTGTCATTTTTTAGATAAAAATTCTGAGCTTTTACAAGTCCAAGTGTATTTGCAAACACTGGCCATTTCTAATGGTTTTTACTTACCTATTTTTAATTTATTATATATTTATTTTAACATACTTTTAAAATTTTGAGTTCTAAATTCTTCCTCTCTCTTCCATCACTCCCCCACCAAATGAGAAGTCAAATAAAATGATATCAATTATATACTTGAAATAATGCAAAATATATTTTCATAATGGCCATAATGAAAAAAATTAAAAAGTGAGCAAAATTTATTTACATTTTTAACTCAGAGTACTTCAGTTCTCTCTTTTGGATTATAATAGATAACCTCTAAGGTTCTTTCCTACACTAAGATTTAGATTCTCAGTTTCTTTTATTGTTATATTAATTTCCTTCCTATAGACAACTTTTGATCTTTCTTAATAGTTTCTGACATAAACAATTTGATTTTGAAAAATATTTTCTAATTTGAATGTAGTTTTTAAAAATGAGAAAATGGTATTCATCTAGGCTTAAATCTTCTTTAGAACTCACATAGCTAGAGAGACAGCATTCTAGAATGAAAAGAAATCTGGCCTTAAGTCCAGGAAGACCTAGGTTTAAGGCTCATTTTTGAAACCTACTGGTTATGTAAATATGGACAAGTAACTTAATCCCTCTGTGTTCTGAACCTAGGAAGCTTAAAGACTAAAAGTTTCAGAAAAGGTGTCAATCAAATTTGATAAAAACACAGTTCTTGATACCAATGAAATCATAAGTTCAGTCCCTCTCCCTAGTAAAAAAAAAAAACAAAAACAAAAAAAAAAAAAAACAACCTATAGTAAATTAAACCTAAGCAAACTAAGACACACAATCTTTGCTTAGTATAAGGAAAAAAGTCAAAGGGTAAAAATAGGCAAAGGAGAGAAGAGTTTATAGTATCTTTTGTGAAATGTATCTGATCATTTAACTTAGGATGAAGAACTGAAGAGAAATCTAGAAAAGCATAAGATCAGATAGTACACCGATTCCACCCTTCTAATTACACAAAAAGTCAGTATAAAGATCATTCAGAGCCTTAGAGATGATAATAGTAATTAAAAGGATTTTCAAAACAAAAGACAATCAAAGGACAATATAAAAAATGTATTACTTATAAATGAACTTCTCAAAAACAAACTAAAAACTAAAGGTATATTGAAGAGCCAAAAATCAATGTTAGTTGTTACTAAAGACAAAATGTCTTTATGAGAGATGAATTTGAACAGAATCAGAGATTGATGGAATAAAAGTGAGTTAGATTGAGAGATGTACCTCTTGACATAACTCAAAAGAAGTCTATATGTTGAGGACAATATTGTGAGATAACATCATTCTTTATTGTTGGAAGAGATAATTTATCAATATAGTTATAACATCACATTTAATATTCATGCTTGGGGGCACTTTAAATGAAGATTCAATGTAGAAAAAATGCTAGGTAGCTGATTATTTTCTTAGATATTTGTAGAAAGGTATAATTCATTTGGCTTTGCTTGTGACCCTTTTGAATAGTGAGAATAACTGTATGTATATACTAATATATGTAGAATATCAAAAGGAACATTATTTTTCTCCCTTACAATTTTCTACAAAAATAATTATTACAAACTAAATAGGGATAGCATCCAAGGCAATGTTTGTTTAAAACCTTACAGAGAAAGATGGTATTTTATTGTGAATGTGTTTCCACAAATGATTAAAAAAACAATGCGGAGCAGGGTGGGGGTG
Organism: Gracilinanus agilis; assembly: GCF_016433145.1. Taxonomy (NCBI): domain Eukaryota; kingdom Metazoa; phylum Chordata; class Mammalia; order Didelphimorphia; family Didelphidae; genus Gracilinanus; species Gracilinanus agilis. The sequence goes on from NC_058130.1 coordinate 260,609,801, forward strand.
GGAGTCTGGAGAAATCATGGATAAGAACTAATGAAACCAGAACATACCAAAAATTTGGAAGATAGGAAATTGGCAAGAGTAAAACAGATATTTTAGTGATTCTGTGGCAATCTAGTCCCATTATTGATAAAAGCAGGACTACCTCATTCATACTCAGACTTCAGTGCACCCCTTGTGACATGTGAAGAAGTAGAAATGACAGTTAGCCAGAAATAACATTAAGACCTAACACAAACATACTCCATTCCTCAAGGTCTCAAGGTAGCAAAACAACTGAAAAGGTACTTAATAATTTATTTCTAATATATTTTAAAGAATACACAAAACCAATAGAAGGGGGAAAATAAAATTGACTAAGATACATAAATCCCAGCTTTAATAAATTACTTATGAATATTTTCTATGAATTTCTATCAGTGATATTAATGAAAATATAAAGAGGATTGGCAGGCTTTTGCAGATATTTAATAGACAAATTTTTATCTTGATTCAGATGACTTAAGTCTATGTATCCAATAAAATTATAGATTACTTTTTCCCTTCAATCTCTCCTCTTTTCCTACCTTTCTCAAATTTATCTAGGGTTCTACCATCCTTCTAGTCACTCATTTTTGTAGTCCTCCTCTCATCTTTGAAATCTTCATTAGCCTTCCTACCCAAAATACACCAAATTCTGGAAGTTCTAGAAGATTGAAGACTCTAGAAGTCTAGAAACTTGAGGTCTGAGAGTTGATTCCATGTGGGTTTTTGCATCCAGGCCTATAATCCTGTGTGAATTTAATATAAATCGTACCCCCCTTATTTCTTCTGAAAACCTGCTTTTGCATGGTATCAACACCTTCCTTTAATTAGACATGCTTGCTTACTATAGGAGGATGTCAGAGGTCTTATGCCTCTCTAGCTCCTGGAAAAAGCTGACCTCAAGGCCTAAGTGACTCCTAATGCCAGGAAGACTGAGCTCTAACCCAGACTGAAGACAAAGGTCAATTCAAGCGGAGATGCAAAAAGAGTGACTTCACTGGCATTATAAGAATTGGGCATAAGTGGGCTGGAGACTCTTGCTAGCATAGTCATTTTTGACTGACAGTGTGGCAAACTCAGATTAATTAGACAGAGCCAACTGGTCATGTGATTTTTATTTCTCTAACTTTTACTTATAAATAATTATAAATTAATATACAGTATCCAGAGAATTTTAATCATAACAATTTGGTGAACCATGAAATTTGGAGACTGACCCTTTCTTGTCTTTTCTTTTGTCTCAGGTTTTCCTTGTTACATATGACTGACTCAGGTAGAGGGGAAAAAATGTGTTCCAGGTCCCTGAGAAGCTGAAATCTTCAAAAAGCTTTGGGTAAGATGACCATTTTTTATGTGTTACTTTTAATAAGTTGAGAGGGCAGTAGGGTAAGCTAGACACTGAAGTTAGATAAGTGAAAAGCCTTTAAATTAACCTTAAAGGTATAGGAATAAGTGTGTGAATTTAAGAAAGAGTTGACCTTTCATTTAATCTCCACTCTTTAAAATTAAACTATGTTTAGATGGTTCAATAAAACCACATGGTCTCTAGGGGGAGGTCTAATGTAGAGATGTAAACATTAATAACCTGATTTTTGTTTTCTCTTCTTTTGGGGGGATCAGCATGAAAATAGGGAATGCTTGGAGTCTCAAGTGGAAGCCGTTTACCTACGTTCCTTATCTTTTGGCCAGAGAAAGAATTGCCAACTAAGCTAGGCACATGTGGAAAGAAATTCAATTCCTGTAGATCTTGGTCAAAAGAAAAGGTTTTATGTGGTCCTGATATGGATCCTTTAATTAAAAGTCATTAAAAGAGTTAATATTAGTAATTAGAAATGACAACCCCAAGAAACTTGCTTACTGGTACCTTTGGCCAGAGCTCCTTGATGAATCTCCTAAAATTCAACCACAGAGCCAAGATTTTAACCAGTTTTTAAATGCCTATTCAAGTCTTCTCATCTGACCTCTCTGCCAGTGTCTGAGATTGTTCAGCCATCTATATCCCCCTTTTCAGGGACTCACCCTGATTCTTACTCTCAACATGGCCCTTTCCTCTTTTCAGGGACCCTCCCCAGTTTCCTTTGCCCCTCCCTCTCCTACAGGCTTTGTGCAGCCCCATTCTCAATTTCTTTTTGCTGCACATCTGGCTTTTGTCCCTCAACACACCCTGGGTCCATTTTACAACTCTACTCCACAAACCTCTCTGACTATACCCCTTCATTCTACTCCTGCTCCTCCCACTTCTCTGCCTATTTTCTGTAACCTGGATAGTCAGAGACTCCTCTTCCTGCTATATGAAATTGAATTTGGAAATAAACTTGCTAGGAACAATGCTATATAGATACTATATTAAGTTGGAATCCATTCTTTTTGAAAGTAAAGTGGAATAGGGCAGAGTGTGCCCCTAAGTTATAAAGGGGATAAGTATTATTTTCCCCCCTGCTATATCTTCAAATAAGTGTCATTTGTAAATGAACATAAAGAGTAGTAACTTAATGGCTTCTAATAGTGGGATAGAACACAGATCAGAAAAGGGAAATTAAGTTGAAGGTATTTGAATAGAGGCATCCCCCACACTCAGGGGAACTACTATATACCTGAGATGGAGAAGTATCTAAATTAGCTTTGGAATAGTAAGGTCAAAATAAAAAGGGGATGGGAAGATGGTAGAGTGGGGTATGAGTCTTCACCTTTCCAATACACCTGAGAAACAATCAAAAATAACTCCACAGAATCAATGCTAAAAGTGATATAAACAGATGAGAGTCAGAAGTGAAGCTGAGTAACAAAAGTCAACTAGGGAATGTCAACCTTGGAAAACACAGAAGCACCAAAATAGTTAGAAAGAACAAGTTTTTAGTCAGGATAATGAAGACAATACTCTGATCAGTCACTACACAGAGTCAAGCTCTGGGATTTGGGGAACACTGTCTCTGGGAAAATACACCTTGGAAGGGGATTTTCCAATGAGCTGAAGAACTTGGGATCTAATATACCTTTTGGAAAATAAAGGTCAGGAAGGTTCAATTGATTGGCTTTACAATGGATATAGAGGAAGGATGATTCTAGCCTATGGTTGGACTACCTGGAAGAGGCCTCTGATACAAAGGGAGAAATTTCCAAGATAAAAGGTTACTTAAGATTTGATTATATCTACCAATTCTATCTAGACTGAGGTCATTGGGTACTTTAAGATCTGGAACTTCTTTTAAGACAATTTCACAAGGGATAAAGGCAAACTTTGGGGTTCCATTAAATCAAATTCAACAGGAGTAAGATTTCTGACTTCCTTGGCCTCAGTTCTACCAGATAGCATAAACCCTCCTGAACAGACAACCCAGAATCAACAAGAGGCAGCAAGAGTGGCAGTTTCACATTGTATGCTGAACCTGGGACCTTACATTACAGTGATAGATACTGCTGGATACTATCTATCCACCATCCATAGTATCTAGGATGGATAGGCAAAAAACTCTGTGAGTGATTGTGTGGACTGCAACCAAGGCTACTGACTAGGAAGGAAGGACTTTGAGGTGCCTAGAGTGTAGACCAGACTCTTTCACTGGACTGGGCTTCAGCATCAGGAGGGGTCAAATGGGGAAGAAACAGATATTGTTGATTGTGGTTGTTAAGGGACTAGCATCCTATCAACTGTGGTAACCCCAAAGGGAGTGGAATCTTCTACCACTGTCACAGGGAAGAGGTGAGCTTTCTGTTTGTAGTGGCAGAACTACAAAGAGCACTGGCTGAAGCACCTGAGGTTAATCACAGACTAGGACTAGAGTTTGGGAGAGGGAGAGAGATTGCATCTGACTCCATATTATAGAAGTTGAAAGAACTAAAAACAAAACCCGGGAAATGAAAAAACAAAAAATTCTGAAACCTGAGGCACCATTCTGCAACACCCTAGGAACACTGAGAACTAAAGCCAAAATTAAGGCTATTAGTTGGATTGCTTTAAAAAAAAAGAGTAAACAAAGGAGAATGATCTCCACTATTAATAGATATTATGTGAACAGAGAAGACTTGGGTTCAAATTCAGAAAGTAAAGTAAAACCAGCTATGTTTAAAACAGCAAAGAAAAACAATAAATGTTCACAAACTCAAAAAAAGCTTTTGGAAAAGCTTTAAAAAAGACCTCAAGAACAAAATTAGAAATGTCGAAATGTTGAGAAAAATTAGAAAAAATAAAGAGAAATGCAAGAAAATCAAGAAAATTATGGCAGAAAAAAGTCATCAAAAATGAAAAGGAAATCCAAAAACCTGGGGGGGAGGTGGGCAATAATTCATTTAGATCCACAATTAGACAAGGGGAAGCTAATGACTTCCTATGACAACATGACATAAGAAATCAAAATAAATAGTATGAAATAATTAAAGAGAATATGAAATAACAGAAACAATTGAGCAGGAAAATTGATCAAAAAGAGATAATATAAAAATTGTTAGACTCCCAGAAATTTATAATAAAAATGAAGAAATTATCAAGCAAAACTGCCCAGGAATTATAGAACAAAAGGGTAAAATAGAATTAAAAGAAGTCACTGATCACCAGCAAAAGAAATGCCAAGATGAAAATGCTCAGCAACATCATTGCTAAGTCCCATAGCTCCCAGATTAAGAAGAAAATATCACTAGCAGCAAGAAAAAGAGAATTAAAATACTGTGGAGCAACAATCAAAATAATACAAGCCTTAGCAGCTTCAAAAAATTATTAAAAAAAACAACACAAAGAGCATGAAACTCAGTTTTTCAAAGAACAAAATAACTGGATTTACAACAAAGAATTATATACCCAGCAAAGATAAGTATAATTATACAAGAGAAAACTGGATATTAATAATCTAAAAGTTTCAACAATTGATGATGAAAAACCCAAAACTTAGTAGAAATTTTGATCTATAAGAAATGTAAGAAGGTACATATGAAAGATAAATTGTAAGAAACCCAAAAAGGCCAAGGCGTTCAATTCTTGTGCGGGAAATATATCATATTTTACCCTTAAGAATGACATCAATACTGGGTACTTTGAAAGAACATATATAGGTGGAAGATGAGGTTGATTTATATGAAGTTGAATGGATTAAAATAATAATAAAAAAGAGTAGGAAAAAGTATAATAGAACAATTACCTCATATAAAAGAAGAATGAGTGGTAGAACTTACAAAGAGAAGGGGGGGAGTATATGGAGGGCTGGTAATACTAGAATCCTACTCTTATTAGTTCTGGATTAAAGAGAGAATAACATATACTATTAGAAAGGGAAAAATCTTCTTCATTTAAAGAGAAACAGTTGGGAAAGGGGATAGGATGAGGAAGAGTCTAATAATCCCCTTAAGGGATTAAGGTATCAAGAGAAGTAAGAGTAGTCTAAGAGAAAAGAAGACAAGGAAATAAGAAAAGTGAAGGATTCTTAGAAGGAAGTATATATCAAGAAATGGAGGGGTGGAGTAAAGAGAGAGGATAAGAACTCAGGACAAAATAAGGGAGGGATTTTTAGAACCAACCTTATATTAAGAAATTCAAAGGCATGTTTAGAGAGTAAGGAAGGGACTTTTGGAAAGGAAGAGAAAATAAGACCAAAAAGCTAAGGAGGAAGGGATAAGAGAGGGACATTTAGAAATGTGCACCAATTTAGAACAAAAATGGCAAAAGGAAAGGATAAGGGAAGGCTGCTAAGAAGGGGTGAAAACTGGAGTGGTAGCGGACAGAAGAAATTGAACCTCTGATAAGGGATATGATAAAAAAAAGAGGAAGAGAAGGACAAACAATGAGGAAAAACAGAATAGAGAGAAATATATAACTAGGACTTATGACTTTGAATGTGAATGGAATGAATTCACCTGTCAAATGAAAATGTATAGCAGAATGGAACAAAAACCAAAACCCAATAATATGCTGTTTACAAGAAACACCCTTAAAAATGAGTGACACAGAGTAAAAATAAAGAACTGGTGCAGAATATACTATGTTTCAACTAATAAAAAAGAAGTAGATGTACCAATCATGATCTCTGATGAAGTTAAATAAAAAATAGATAATTTAAAGAAAAAAAAAACAAGAAAACTATATTGTTAAAATGTACCATAGATAATGAAACAATTGATATTAAACCTATATGCTCCAAATGTAATAGCATCCAAATTCTTAAAGGAAAAGCTAAATGAGTTACAGATAGAAATTGAAAACAAAATAATAAGAGAGAGAGGCTTTAATTTTCCCCTCTCAGAACTAGATAAGTCTAACAAAAATAAATAAGAAGTCTAAGAGATGAACAAAATCCTAGATAAGTTAAATATGATAGATATTTGGAGAGAATTGAATGTGAACAGATATGAGTATACTTGTTCTGAGCAGTACATGATACCTTTACAAAAAATGATGATATATTAGGGCACAAAAACATTATAGTTAAATGTTGAAAAACAAGAATTTTAAATGTATCCTTTTCAGATTAAATGCAATAAAATTTGTATAAAAAGGGACCAGGGAAACAAAAAAGAAAAATTAATTGGAGACTAAATCACTTAATCTTAAAGAATGAGTGTTTTAAAAAACAAATCATAGAAACCAGAAACCATAAATAATTTCATTAAAGAGAAAGATAATAATGAGAAAACCTACCAAAATCACCAATGTGATACAGCAAAAATAGTAATCAGGGAAAATTTTATATCCCCAAAATGCTTATATTAATAAAATTGAGAAAGAAACAATTAGTGAATTGTGAATACAACTTTAAAAACCAGAAAAAGAACAAATTAAAATTTTCCATCTAAATATTAAATTAGAAATTCTAAAAATCAAAGATGAGATTAATAAAATTAAATGCAAGAAAACCATTGAATTAAAAAATAAAATAGTTGGGTTTTATGAAAAAGTCAATAAAGTAAAAACCATTATTTTATATGAACCCAACAGAGAAGAAAAATCAAATCATTATAAAAAGGGTGACTTTACCACCAACAAAAAATAAATTAAAGTAATTATTAGGAATTATTTTTCTCAATTACATGCAAACAAACTTGACAATGAAAGAGAAATGGAAGAATACTTACAAAAAAACTGTCTATACTATAGGAAGAAGTAATAGAATATCTAAATAATCCTATTTAAAAAAATAAATTTGACAAGCCAAAAACGAACTTCATAAGGGGGAAAAAATCATCAGGTCTAGATGGGTTTACAAGTGAATTCTACACAAACATTTAAAGAATAATTAGTTTCAATATTAAATAAATTATTTGAAATAATAGGCAAAGAGGGAGTTTTGGCAAACTCCTTTTATGAAACAAATATAATGCCGATCCCTAAAATAGGAAGAGCAAAAAAGAGAGAAAGAAATTTATAGACCAATTTAATTATTAGATGTAGATGCAAAAAATGCTACATAAAATTAATACTAGCTAGGAGACTATAATAATATATCACAAAGATTATATATTGGGACCAAACAGAATTTATACCAAGAATGGAGGGATGGTTTAATATAAGGAAAACTATCAACATGTTTGAACATAAATAACAAAAGTAGTAAATATATTGAATATATAAATAACAAAAGTAGTAAAAATATGCATATATACGAAATTATACCAATTGTTGCAGAAGTAGCCTTTGACAAAATACAAAACTCATTCCAATTAAAAACAGTAAACATATATCTGTAAATTGATTTTTTCTTAAAACAATATGAGGGGGGCAGCTGGGTGGCTCAGTGGAGTAAGAGTCAGGCCTAGAGACAGGAGGTCCTAGGTTCAAACCTGGCCTCAGCCACTTCCCAGCTGTGTGACCCTGGGCAGGTCACTTGACCCCCATTGCCCACCCTTACCACTCTTCCACCTATGAGACAATACACCGAAAGTACAAGGGTTTAAAAAAAGGAATAAAAAAAACAATATGAGGCACATATATAAAATGATCAGCTGTTAATATTTGTAACTAGGATAAGCTAGAAGCCTTCCCAATAAGATTTGTTTAATGTAGTATTAAAAACATTAGCAACAGCAATAAGGGAAGAAAAAGAAAACTGAAGGAATTAAATTGATCAAAGAGATTTTAAAAAAACATCTATTTACAGATGACATGAGGGTATATGCAGAAAATCTTAGAGATTCAACCAAAATGTTAGTTGAAACTATAATTTTAGCAAAGTAGTTGGATCTAAAATAAGTCCACATAAATCTTTAGAATTTTTATATAGTTTTAATAAAGTCCTGCAAGATGAGAGAGAAAGAGACACTCCATTTAAAATAACCACAGATAGAATAAAATATCTGGGAGTGTATTTGCCAAAACAAACCCAGGAATTACATGAACATAAAACATTTTTATACAAATTAAGTCTGATCTAATAATTGGATAGCTTTTGTTTATGGATGAACTGAGCCAATATAATTAAAATGACAACACTAGCTAAACTAATATACTTTGTCAATATCATACCAATTAAGTTACCAAAAATATTTTGAGCTAAAAATTAAAATTAATTTGGAAGAATAAAAGGCTAATAATATCAAAAAGTATTCATAAAAATGTAAAGGAAGGAGTCCTAGTATTACCAGATTTTAAATTATAGTATAAAGTAGTAATTATTAAAACTATCTGATACTGACTAAGAAACAGAAATTTCAATTAATGGAACAGAACAAAAATGCTAACAAATTATAGCAATTTTGTTTATGTCAAAAGCATTAATCTAGGTTTTGGCAATAAATCATTATTTGGGAATAATTCTTGGGACAAATAGAAAATGGTTTAGCAAAAATTAGGTATAGATCAATATCTTATAAGATTCCCTAAGTAAAAATCGAAGTGGGTACATGATCTAGACCTAAAAAGAAACATCACAAACAAATGAGGAAAACAATCTCTATAGATATGTATCTCTGATACATATGGGTCAAAAGGAATAGAAGATAATTGAGAAATATAAAAAGAATAATTTTGAACACATGAAATTGAAAAGTTTTTGAACAAATAAAACATGTTGCCAATTTTTTTAAAAAGCAGAAAATTGAGGGGTGGGTTACATAAAAAAATAAAAGAATAGGAAGACCAGACAATTTACTTGCTTTATAAGAAAAAACTGCTAAGTGGAAAATCTTACCTCCTATGGCTTTTTAAAGTCTCAGTCTCTGGAGATCTATCATCTCTGGTAATCTCCTAAGGACAGTTTAGTTGATAAGGAAATAAGGGACACTGAACATCTTTTAGATCATGCTTCCAGCTCTGTCTCTAAGAGCATGGAGTTTATTATATATATTTCAAGACTCATTTCACACAAAAGAACCCCTCCAAAACTTTGCAGATGCGCAGAAGTTATAAATTATGTCATATCAAGACACAAAAAGTCTTATTGGCTTCAGAACAGACCAAGGCCAAGGCTGAATTTTGACTGGGTTCTTATCAGAAAGCCAAGTCAGGAAATATTTTTCTCAGGGTAGAATTGCCCCTGCTAAGGTTTTGGCCTTGGCTATACCAGGCAGCAGCATTCCTGGCCAAAGGGGGAGAATGTTAACCTTTTAAATGCTGGCCCACTAGGAACCTAAAGCTCTTTAATAAGGTCACAATACTTTTCAACAAGAAATCACAAGGATCACAAAAGGGGTCAAAAGAGGAGTCTCAGATTTTTATCTATTTAAGACTCCATTTCTCCTATTGGCTTCCCACAGCAGTCTTTTAACAAGCTCTAACTTTGGTATTCTTAAATATATCTTCTCTCCTCCCCAGCCTTTTTACTCTGTGTTCCTTCTCTGAATTCCATATGTATATGCATATTTGTCATGGAGTCATAGAATTTCTAATTAGAAGAGTCCTTAAATATCATTCATTACAACTTATTCAACATTTTTAATTGAAGAGGATATTGAAAGCCAAAGGATTTGACTTTTGCCAAAATTCACACAACCAAAGAGTGATGGGAATAGATTTTTAACCCAGTTCTAATTAGACATACAGTATTCTTTCCTACTCCTTCTTTGCAGTCCCAAATCTGTACAGATATACATTCATGCATAACAATTGGGTTTACTCCTCAACAACCTTTGAGGAAGCTAGTAACTCAGTGAATAGAGTTCTGGGTTGGGAGTTTTCTAATTTGACCTTAGAAACTTACTCTGTGAACCTGGAAAAGTCACTCAGTCTATTTACCTTAATCCACTGGAGAAGGAAATGATAAACCATTAGTAACTAGCAAGATCTTTGACATGCTTTGGCTTACAAAGTCATGAAGAACTAGACATGATTGAACAATAAGACTCCTCAAATACAAGATGGATTTTTCCAGCAGATGGCTACCTAGATTGAAGATATTTTTGAGTCCATACAATTAAATCTATAGTCCATGAGACTCCACCAATGTATTTACCTTTTTAAAATGTCAGTTGGATATCACATTAGTTCAAAGAAAGGACATTTAATGAAATGGTACTGTAAAAAAGGTAGCACCAAACATTTACAACTCCCAGCCCCAATTTGGAAATTCTTATCTTTCAACTACAACTACCATCAACTGGAACAGTGCATAGGGAATACATATGTCTAAGGTACACAGAAAGTAAGTTACACATGTAGAGAATGCATGTGATCTGGGTGCATATAAAAGGGCAACATATGCCTCTGATATCATAATACCATTGGATTTAGAATAGGCAGTAAAAAGATAAGACCAAGGGTACAACTGAGTTGAGGTCTGGACTGAAAAATACTAGTAGTAGTTTGTGAAACAAAGCAGAGCAAGTCCATAGTATCTTTCTTACCATGCTTCTCCGAAGTGCAGCACAAAGAAAATTATTGTCAAAGTTCCCCTTTTCCTTTTGTTCTCAGACTGGTGAAAGAATGAGTGAGAAGGAAATAAAAATTCTTTTCAGCTGCAAATTTATTGCAGTCCACCATTAGAATTATAGTTTCTTTTTTAGCATCTATTTAAATTTTCAGGGCTTTCTATTAAAAATTACACTGAAATCAACAGAAAATTGTTGAATTCAAGAAAATAGTTAAGTGATCATGGAAAATGAGAATTCAAGCTAAGTGGAGATGACATTGAGACAGATAGTTCAAGAGAGACTGAGAAAGATGGTGAAAGAGTGATAGAGACAGAAAATGAGAAAGGCATAGAAATGAGTACAAAGAAAGAGACACAGAGAGTCAAGACAGAGACAGAGACAGAGACACAGGAACAGAGACAAAGAGAGAATTAAAGTTTAAGTGTTTAGTAATTCTTCAACATATGAGGCGGTGTGAAACTGGATAGATAGCTGACCTTAGAGTTAGGGAAGAAGTGAATTCAAGTTCTGTAAGGGTACATTGTTGGTGGGACATTAATGCATTGTTGGTGGAGTTGTGAAATGATCCAACCTTTCTGGCTGGCAATTTGGAACCATGCTCAAAGGGCTCTAAAAGAATGCCTGCCTTTTGATCCAGCCATACCATTGTTGTGTTTGTACCCCAAAGAGATCATAGATAAACAGACTTGTATGAAAATATTTATAGTTGCACTTTTTTGTGGTGGCAAAAAACTGGAAAATGAGGTTATGCCCTTCAGTTGAGGAATGGCTAAACAAATTGTGGCATATGCTGGTGTTGGAATACTATTGTGCTCAAAGGAATAATAAACTGGAGGAATTCCATGTGAACTGGAAAGACCTCCAGGAATTGATGCAGAGTAAAAGGAGCAGAGCCAGAAGAACATTGTACACAGAGACTAATACACTGTGGTAAAATAGAATGTAATGGACTTCCGTATTAGCAGCAATGCAATGACCCAAGACAATTCTGAGGGATTTATGGAAAAGAATGCTACCCACATTCAGAGGAAGAACTACAGGAGTGGAAACAGAAGAAAAACAACTGCTTGAACACATGGGTTGAGGCAGACATGATTGGGGATGTAGACTCAAAACTACCACACAAATGCAACTATCAACAATTTGGAAATAGGTCTTGATCAATGACACATTTTAAAACCAGTGGAAACACACATCTGCCATGGGGGAGGGGGAAGTTAGGGGGGAGGGTGAAGGGGAAAGTAAGAGCATGAATTATGTAACCATGTTAACTTTTCAAAAAATAAATATTAATAAATGTTTAAAAAAAGAGTACATTGTTGGGTCTTGGTAGACAAGACACTTAAATACTCATTGCCTCCAGAAACTCACTAATATTATTTCAAAGAAAATACTTTTGTACTGGCAGAGGAAGTTCCTTCCCAGGAACTCATTCACCAAAAAATCATAGATACAGTCAATAGAATGTTCCTGAATAAATCTGAACCTGGAGAGATAATGAATATAGGAACTAAAAGTGGTAAGGTTGACCCCACTTTTATTTTTAAGCTCTGCTTTAGCTTAATACTGAGGGACATATAACACCCAAAAGCCTATCACATTATGACTTATGATTTTAAGAAAGTGTTAAAAATTCCAAACATTTAAAGCAAATAAATTTTGATGTGACTACTCACAATGCAATAAAATTTCTAAGTATAAAACCACTTTTCTGCAGTTTTTTTAATAGCTCACTTTGTTAGTATATTTAAACTACCATCTATTATTCAAAATGAAGTTCCAATAAATATGTTTTACACATGATGGCATTTGGGCAGCAGATACGATGCTATAAAGACTAACTGTTTAATGGGACTATGGAGTCATCCAAGTTAAAGTACATGTGTTTTCTATAGAAAGAGTCAGTCATGTAGCAAGGATTTATGGTTGATAAAATTTGGCATTAAATGTGAGAGAATAAAGTTAATGACCAGAATTTTTGTTAAAGTCTTTTTTTTCAATGTAAAATAAGAGACTCTGCAAACAATTTCTGGGAAATATTGTTAACCATACAAATAAAAGATGGAGGCATATGGTATATTAAATGAAAACAAATAAAATCATTACATAGTATTTAAACAAATATAAAAGGTATAAATCCAAAAATGGTCTAATAAATTGAACAAAAAGGTCAAAACTGTTCACCCTTCTCAAGTCATCTTAAAAGGACACTATTAAGTCAATAGCCTCTTTAAATACAAAAAAAGAAAAGGACAACTGGCAGGGTAAAACTTTGGTTGAGAATTTTGATAGTGATGTAGTGGAGAAAAGCACTGGACTAGCAAACAACATATCTGTGCTCTAATTTTGGTTCTGCAACTTACTGGCTGTGTGACTTCAAACAAGCCAGGCACCTTCTATTTCCTCATTTATAAAATTAGAATAATAATATCAGTCTTTCCTTTGGAGAGGCTAATACTGAAACATCTAATATACATGAAAGCCCTTGCAAAATTACTATACAAAGCTAAGGTAGCAATACTGTCAGTTTATGAAATTTTGAAGCATAATAGAAGTAAAACTACTTAGAGATACTACTTGAAACATAATAGAAATAAAAATATTATTAAACATAATAGAAATAAAACTATGTGGAATAGTGAATGGAGTCCTGGATGTGGAGTCAGAAAAACCTGACTTCAAATCTGTAGAGACACTTACTAGCTACAAGTCCTGACCCTGAAGAAGTCACTTAAATTGGTCTGCCTCATTTTCTTAAATCACTATGTAAATGCTACTTATTATTAATGATAATAACAATAAAACTCATGTTCCATTGATTCCAGATTAGATTAACAGAATAAATACACTGACAGTTCTCTTCAGACATGAATGTGTTGTCATTTCATATTTGCTTAAACATCATATCAATATATCAATATAACATGATATCAATATCATTCCTCAAGAAATTATTTTTTACTCTTATCTCAACCTATAATCCCTCTAACCTAAAATGCTTCCTTAGGCCATGACCAAAGCTATGTTTTTGCTTTCTTTCTTTACCAATTTAACTCCTGTAATTAACAAATGCAAGTCTACACACTCTTCATTCTTAAATTTCTTCTTAACATTTCACAGCTCATTCCTTGGCAATTTCCATCCTGGAAAATATCAGCCATTCTCCTCCACTGCCATTCATTTGCTGCTGATCAGAGTTTGAGAAAGGCTCCTGAGTACTAAAAAACTCAGTGCTATATAATTTCAACTAGACCCTCACTACTGTTAGGTAATCTTTTTTTTTTCCTCTCCCTAATTGTTTCCCGATTACACCCTAAAGCTATTCCAAAACCTCTCTTCTCTCCTCAATCATCTTATTCTTTCTCCTTCATCTTCCCCTCACTTCTGCTGAGAACCAATGTGCAGGAAATAAGGCAGCACTAGAGAGCTGTTCGTTTTCTGGCTACAGTCTCAATCCTGATTACTTCTTGGTGGTCAGAAGAAGGAAAATAAGGAAAGATAGAGATTTGAATTCTTTTCTTGATTCTCATTCCACCCCATTCCAGGGGCTTGTAGTAGTAAGATCTTTGAGACAAATCCAAGATGATTAACTATTCATGGAGTCATCTCTCTACAGGGAAATAGTCCTAACTTTGGTTTGCTACATGCAGTGTACACCACTATACCTTAAATTCCCTGAATTATGTATAAATGTTGTTGTTATATTGGAAGTGGCTCTGACTGTTTTTCTGACCTTTGATATTCAGAAATGAACTCACTCAGCATGGAGAGAAATAATAGAAAACAGGACTCAAAAGGCATTTTAGAGCCAGATTGTCAAGGGCCTTAAGTGCCACAATAAGTTTTTATTTTCTCCTAGAAGCAATAGAAGACACTAAAATTTCTTGGCTTTGTTTCACTGAGAAGACCACATAATTGGAAGAATTTTGTAAATAATTATAGTCTCATATAATCAAAGATATTGTATTATGTGATTTTCCAACAGTCTTCTAATTTTGCATATTATGTTTATTCCTTTTCTGCATTGTTCAAAGTTTTTCTCCACTCAATAACCAGGAAAACATTTCCCTAGGCTTTCAGGAAAAAAACCAACCAAACAAACAAACAAAAACACCTCACCTGAAATGAACATTTAGTAACAATTGGATGAATGAATTTATAATAGGTGACAGGACTTAAATCAAGAGACCTAAAATAAGAAGATATGGAGTTTAATTATGGTGAAAGAAAATGATTTGAAAAGCAACAACTCTTCCTACCTTCTAATAACCCTTAAAATGGCTGCTAAAGGAAAATATAATGTAATAGAAATTTTAAATTGATTGAAATGTATATGTCTTGGGTGATTTGTGACAGGGGAAGGACAAGACAGTTTCTCAGATAATTTTAATAATCCTTGAAGTGAAATAGTTTACATTTTCATGGGGAGGGGTGGTGAAACATGTAAATAAATACATAAAATCTATAGATAGAAAGTTCTCTGTATGCCCAGAGGAGATGGAGATAAGAGGGACTTTAATTTGATTGGTCTCACAGTCAGTCAGAAAAATCACTTTTGTAGGTCTGTGAAGGATAGGATAGAAAAAGAAAAGGATTGTTGTAGGAAGGAAAATTAGAAGGTTATTGTAATAGAAAAGGTAAGAGGTGGTAAGGGCCTGGATAATTTTTTAAATTATTTTTTCTACTAAGTGCTCTAAAACTTTGATGATCAGATGGGTATGGTTTCAAATCTTTGTTTCATCATTTATATTATGCTTACATGGCTCACTTAAGAAAAAATCTCCAATTGTTTGTTTTATTTAATTTCCGTAAATAGTGTTTCTCAATTTTGTCCATAAAAGTCTGAACATATCTTGGAGCATTGACTCCCAGACATTTTACATATTACATTGTTATTGTGAATGGAGCATCTTTTTCTCTTTAATTACTTCCTGCTGAGTTCTGTCATTAGAATGAAAGAATATTGATATCAATGGATTTATTTCATATACTACCAATTTACCAAAGCTGAAAATAATTTATTTTTTCATGGATGTTTAGGAAGCTTTATGTAAACCTTTAATTTATCTATAAATAGAACTGTTTACCTCTGCTTTTACCTAATATTATGTTTTTAACTTAACATTGCTATAACTAGAATTTCCAAAATGTTGGTTTTTATGAATTTATTCATTCATTCATTTGTTTTCATATACAAATATATGTATATATATTAATATAGTAAAATATATATCATCTCATCATCTTCAATTCACATACTTGCCTTTCATCTATCTGTACTACTTCTAATCACCCCAATAATGATGAAGTTCTTGGTAGTTATGAGTCATATTCCCATGTGGGTATGTAAGCAATTTAAGCTTATTGAATGTCACTTGATTTCTCTTTCTTGTTTATATTTTTATGCTGCTCTTGTTAATTTTCTGTTCAAATTTTCTGTTCACATGTGGTCTTTCCTTCAGAAATGTTTGAAAGCTTTCTATTTAAGTGAATAAAAAATTTTCCCCTGAAGGATAATATTCTATTTTTCTTGGTAAATGATTCTTGATTTAAGTCCTAGATCCTTTGGAATATCATATTCCATGACCTCTGATCCTTTAATGTAGAAGTTGTTAAATGTAGTGTTATTCTGACTGTTGCTCCAAAATATTTGAATTATTGCTTTTGAGTTGCTTGTATTATTTTCTCTTTGACTTGACAGTTCTGCAACTTGGCTATAATATGCCTTTGAGTTATCCTTTTGGAATCTCTTTAAAAAGGTGACCAGAGGATTCTTTTAATTTTTATTTTACCTTCTAGTTCTAGAATTTCAGGGTAGATTTCCTGGAAAATTTCCTGAAAGATTATGTCAAGGCTTTTTTTTCTTAATCAAGGCTTTTAGGTCCAACAATTCTTAGATTATTTCTCAGATTTATTTCATAGGTCAATTGTTTTCCCCTTATATATTTCATTTTTCATTAATTTCATTCATTCAGTAAAGAATATTTTCTTTATTCTTTTGATTTTGAATGTTTCTTGATGTCTCATGGAATCATTACCTTGCACTTTCCCAATTATACTTTAGGGAATATTATATTTTTGAGAGAGCCTTTATGCCTCTTTTTCCATTTGGTCAATTCGACTTTTTAAGAAGTTGTTTTCCTCAATAATTTTTTACTTCTTTTTTCCATATTGCTGATTCTACCATTTAAGGAGGTCTTCTCTTCATTGTATTTTTGCATTTTTTTCAATTTGCCTTTTTAATTAGTTCTCTTACATAGATTTTTGATCCTTTTTACCAGTTTGACTATTCTATTTTCCAAGTTATTATTCTCTCATGTGTTCTTTCCAGTTCACATAGAAATCCTCCAGTTCATCATTTCTTTCAACAAAATAGTATTACATCACAATGAGATACAACAATTTGTTCAGCCAATTCCCCAATCAATAGACACTCCCTCATTTTTCAATTTTTTTTTGCCACATCAAAGAGTGTAGCTATAACTATTTTTGTAGAAGTATTTTTTCTTATTATCTCTTTGAGGTACAAATGCAACAGTGGTATGCATGCAATCTTTTAAAGCCCTTTGGACAATAGTGTCCCAATTCATTACTGCTTACTGGTAGAGTTGTGAATTGATCCAACCATTCTGGAAGGCAATATGCAATTATGCCCAAATGGTTTTAAAAGATTGCATACCCTTTGATCCAGCAATGTCATAACTTGGTTTGTACCCCAAACAGGTAATCTGGAAAAATATAAAAATATTTATTACTGTGCTTTTTAAAGTGGCAAAAAAATTGGGAAATTAGGGTCTGTCTCTTGATTGGGGAATGGCTGAACAAACTGTCGTATCTAACAGTGATGGAATACTATTTTTCTGTAAGGAATGATGAACTGGAGAATTTCCATGTGAACTGGAAAGACCTTCAGGAAGTTATGCAGAGCAAAATGAGCAGAACCAGGAGAATATTCTACAGAGAAACTGAAACATTATGGCACAATTAAATGTAACAGATTTTTCTACTAGTGGCAATGCAGTGATCCAGGATAATGCTGAAGGACTTATGAGAAAAAAAGCTATCTACATTCAGAAAAAGAACTGTGGAAGTAGAAACCCAGAAAAAACAAATATGATTTATCATATGGTTCAATGGGTATATGATTGGGGATTTTGGCTTTAAATGATCACTGTATTGCAAATATTAATAATATTGAATTACGTTTTTAACAATGATGCATGTATAACACAGTGGAATTGCTTGTTAGCTCCGGGAGTGAGGAGGGAAGAGGAGAAGGAAAGAACATGGATCATGTAACAATGGAAAATATTCTCAATAAATAAATAAGTGAAAATAGTGTCACAATTTTCCCACAAACCTCTGGACATTTATTATTTTCCTTTACTTTAATATTGACCAGATTGCTAAGTGTGAGGTGATATCTCAGAGTTGTTTTGATTTGCATTTCTGTAATCAGGAGGGATTTAGAACACTTTTTTATGTGATTATTCATAGTTTTAAATTCTGTGTCTGAAAACTGCCCATTCATGTCCCTTGACCATTTGTCAATTGGAGATTGGCTTGATTTTTTGTAAATTTGACTTATTTCCTTATATATTTGGGATATTAGACCATTGTTAGAGATTTTTGTAATAAAATAATTTTCCTAGTTTGTTGCTTCCCTTTTGTTGCCTTGGTTTTATTTGTATAGAAATTTTTTAATTTAATATAATCAAAATGGTTCATTTAAAATGTTCAATGTTCTCTGTCTCTTGCTTGAATTCCTTCCTTTCCCACAGATCTTACAGGTATACTATACTATGTTCACCTATTATAATTTCATGCTTTATATTTCAGTCATTTACTTTTGAATTTATCTTTGTATAGGATGTTAGATGTTGATCTAAACTTAATTTTTTCCCGTGATGTTTTCCAATTTTCCCAACAGTTTATATCAAATATTGGGTTCTTGTTCCAAAAGGTGGGATCTTTGTATTTATCAAACACAAGCTTGCTGAGGTCATTTACCTCTACTCTATTCCATTGATAAACCATTCTGTATCTTGATATACCATATTGTTTTGATGACCACTGCTTTATAGCACAGTTTGAGAATTCATATTACTAGGCCACAATCCTTCACATCTTTTTCACTACTTCCTTTGGTATTCTTGATCTTTTATGCTTCCAGATGAACTTTATTATAATTTTTTCTAATTCTATAAAAAATATTGGTAGTATGATAGATATGACACCGAATAAATAAATTAATTCAGGTAGGATTATAATTTTTATTCATTAGATCATCCCATCCATGATCAATTAATGTTTTTCCAGTTGTTTAGATCTAGTGTTATTTGTGTGAAAAGTGTTTTGTAGTTATGTTCATATAATTCCTGAATCTGTCTTGGGAAATAAATGCCTGGTATTTTATCTTGTTTAGAGTAATTTTAAATGGAGTTTCTCTTTCTATCTCTTGCTTCTGAGTTTTGTTGGAAACATATAGGAATGCTCATGATTCATGTGGGTTTATTTTGTATGCTGCAACTTTGTTGAAGTTATAAATTATTTTCACTAGCTTTTTGGTTGATATTCCTCAATTCTCTAGATATATCATCATATCATCTGCAAAGAGTGATAGTTTAGTTTCCTCATTGCCTACTTTGATCCCTTCAATTTCTTTTTCTTCTCTAATTGCTACTGCTAGTTTTTCTAGTAAAATATTTAAAAGTAATGGTGATAATGAACATCCCTGCTTCATTCTTGGTCTTAATGGGAAAGCTTCTAACTTATCCCCATCGCAGATGATACTTCCTGATGTTTTTAAATGGATAGTGATTATTATTTTTAGGAAAGGCCATTTTATTCCTACACTTTCTAGTGTTTTCAATAGGAACACATGTATTTTTTTAAAAGCTTTTCCTGAATCTTTTGAGATAATTGTGTTTTCTATTAGTTTGGTTGCTGATATGGTCAATTATGCTGATGATTTTCCTAATATTGAATGTGCCTTACATTTTTGGCATAAATCCATTTTGGTTGTAGTAAATAATCATTGTGATAGCTAGCTGTAGCCTTTTAGCTAGTATTTTATTTAATATTTTTACATTTCTGTTCATTAAGAAGGTTGGTCTATAGATTTCTTTCTTTGTTTTTGGTTTTCCTGGCTTTGGATTTAGTACCATATTTATATCATAAAAAGAATTTGGTAAGATTCCTTCTTTGCCTATTTTGTCAAATAGATTTTAGAGTATTCAGATTCATTGTTCTTTAAAGTCTGATAGAATGGATTTATGAATCCATATGGCCCTGGTGAGTTTTTCCTATTCTTTGATGGCTTGTTCAACTTATTTTTCTAATATGGGATTATTTAGGTATTCTGTTTCCTCTTTGTTTATATTTTTGTAAATATTTGTCCATTTCACCTAGATTGCCATATTTATTTTCATATAATTTGGTATAATTAGTCTTGATAAGTGCCTTAATTTCCTCTTTATTAGAGGTAAGAATGCCCTTTTCATCTATAATAGTGTTAATTTGATTCTCTTTTTTCTTTTTTTGTTAGATTAACCAATACATTATATATCCTATTTATTTTTTCAAAATACTAGCTCTTTGTCTTATTTATTAGTTCAATAGTTCTTTTACTTTTACTTTTATTAATTTCTCCCTTGATTTTTAGGATTTCCAATTTGATCTTCATCTGAGGGTTTTTTTTGTTTGTTTGTTTGTTTTAGTTCCATGCCCAATTCATTGATCTCTCTCTCTCTCTCTCGCTCTGTCTCTCTCTCTCTCTCTCTCTCTCTCTCTCTCTTTGTTAATATAGGCACTCAGGGATAGAAATTTTCCCCCGAGTACTGCTTTAGTTGTATCCCATAAGTTTCAATATGTTGTTTCCTCATTCTCATTCTCTTCAATGAAATCAATCACTGTTTCTATGATTTGTACTTTAACCCACCGGCTTTGAAGAATTAAATTATTTAATTTCCAATTAATTTTTAATTTTTCCTCTCCATGGAGCCTTACTCTATAATTTTTATTACATTATGATCTGAAAAAGTTTCATTTCTTATTTTTGCTTTTCCACATTTGTTTATGATGTTTTTATGCCCTACTACATTGTCAGTCTTTGTAAATGTACCATGTGCTGCTGAAATGAAAGTCCTTTTCATCCCTATTTACTTTTCTCCATGTACCTATTATCTCTAATGTTTCTAAAATTTCATTCAATCTCATTCTTCTTTCTTTTTTTATTTTTTTGGTTTGATTCATCTAGAAATGATAGGGGAAGGTTGAGGTCTTCCACTAATATAGTTTTTTTTTTAAACCCTTGTACTTAGGTGTATTGTCTCATAGGTGGAAGATTGATGAGGGTGGGCAATGGGGGTCAAGTGACTTGCCCAGGGTCACACAGCTGGGAAGTGGCTGAGGCCAGGTTTGAACCTAGGACCTCCTGTCTCTAGGCCTGACTCTCACTCCACTGAGCTACCCAGCTGCCCCCCACTAATATAGTTTTAGTCTTTCCTTTTTAAACTCCAATAATTTCTCCTTTAAAAATCTAGATGCTATTCCATTTGGTGCATATATGTTGAGTAATGATATATCTTCATTGTATATACTGCCTTTTATCAGATTTATTTTTTTCTTTAGCTACTCCTGCCTTCTTTTTCTCAGCTGATTCCCAATAAATTCTCTTCCAGCCTCTTACCATTACACAGTATGTGTCTACCTGGCTCATGTGTGTTTCTTGCAAACAACATATAGTTGGATTTTGGTTTTCAATCCACTCTACTATCTGCTTTTGTTTTATGGGTTAATTCATCCCATTCACACTTACCTCTTTGCCTTTTCTCCTAGTACAATCCTCTTTTTTCCTATTTTTTTTAATATATCATCCTGAACAGCTTAATACCACATCCTCTGCCTATGTATATTTCTTCTATCTACTATGATAATGAAAACAATTTTTATAATTTACAATGTCATTTTTTGACATAGGAGTATTCAATTTGAACTCACCCCCAAAAGGCAGCAGATAGCAGAGTGGATTAAAAATGAGAATCCTACTATATGTTGCTTACAAGAAATTTGAGACAGGGTGATACACAGATATTAAAGGTAAAAGGCTGGAGCAGAATTTATTTTTTATCATCTAAAGTGAAAAAAAATAGGAGGAGCAATCATGATGCCAGACAAAGCTAATGTAGAAATTGATCTGATTAAAAGATATAAGGAAGGAAATTACATTTTGCTAAAAGGTACTATAAACAATGAAATAATATCATTACTAAACATTTATGCACTAAATTGTATAACATCTAGATTTCTAAAGGAGAAATTAAAAGAGCTCACGGAGGAAACAGATAGTAAGACCATAATAGTGGAGGATCTCAATCATCCCCTTACAGAACCAAAACTAAAACAAAAAAATAAATAAGAAGTAAGGAAAGTGAATGACATGTTAAAAATAACTCTTAATTTTTTTTTCTTTCTTGTTTACCTTGTTATGGTTCGCTTGATTTTTTTATTTGGACATCAACATTTCCCTTTAATTCTGGTATTTTCTTCAGTAATGCGTGGGAATCTTCTTCTTCTTTTTTTTATTTTTTAAAAGCCCACACCTTCTCCTGAAAGTACATAGTTTTGATGGATAGATGATTCTTGGTTGTAGACCCAGTTTTCCTGCCTTCCAGAATATTAGTGTGGAAGCCGCCAGAGCCTGTGTAATCTCCCCTTTTTTCTTCTATCTGTCTTCCTTGGTTCTTTTGGGGGGGGCTTATTTTTTTTATTTAGAATATTTTCCCATGGTTACATGATTCATGTTCTTTCTCTCTCCCCAAACTCCCATAGCCAACATCCAATACCACTAGGTTTTACATGTATCATTGATCAAGATCTCTTTCCATATTACTGATAGTTTGATAGTTGCACTAGGGTGATTGCTTAGTATCTACATCCCCAATAATATCCTCATCAACCCATGTGTTCAAGCAGTTGTTTTTCTTCTGTGTTCCTACTCCCACAGTTCTTCCTCTGAGTGCGGATAGTTTTCTTTCTCATAAGTCCCTCAGCATTGTTCTGAATCATTGCATTGCTGCTAGTAGAGAAGTCCATTATGTTCAATTGTACCACAGTGTATCAGTCTCTGTATACACTGTTCTACTGGTTCTGCTCCTTTTACTCTGCATAAATTCCTGGAGGTCATTCCAGTTCACACGGAATTCCTCCAGTTCATTATTCATTTGAGCATGATAGTATTGTATCACAAACAGATACCACAATTTGTTCGGCCATTCCCCAACTGAAGGACATTCCCTCGTTTTCCAATTTTTTTGTCTAAAAATATTTTTGTACAAGTCTTTTTCACTATGATCTCTTTGAGGTATAAACCCAGCAGTGGTATGGCTGGATCAAAGGACAGACATTCTTTTATAGCCCTTTGAGCAGTTTCAAATTGCCATCCAGAATGGCTGAATAAATTCCCAACTCCACCAACAATGCATTGATGTCCCAATTTTACCACATCCCTCCAACATTCACCACTTTCCTTTGCTATCATGTTAGCTAATCTGCTAGCTGTGAGGTGGTACCTCAGAGTTGTTTTGATTTGCATTTCTCTAATTTTAAGAGATTTAGAACACTTTTCCATGTGTTTGTTGATAGTTTGGATTTCTTTATCTGAAAATTGTCTATTCATGTGCCTTGCCCATTTATCAATTGGGAAATTACTTGATTTTTTTGTACAACTGATTTGTCTTCCTTGGTACTTGAACTCCTTTTCTAGTTCCTCCAGAGCTGTGACCAGTTTCATTTTTTTTTAAGAGGCTGAATGTGTTTTATTGTTTCTCTCTCCTGTTGCTTCTGTTTTTTGCTCTTTTTCTCCATAGAAATTTTCTTTGTTTACTCATTTTCCTACTGGAGGACTGGGAGTCCTACATGTTGCTGGTCATTTCTATCTAAGCTTCTGTCTTGCACGGCTTTGTCTTGGGGCTATCTTCCCTTCCCTATCTGAGGTTGTTCTGCTATCTCCTCTTCCAGAGACTCTTAAGCTTTGGATTTCACTGTCTCAGCCTAAATCAGGTTCTAGGGGTATATCTGTGGGGCTTTTATCCAGCCCCTTTAGAATTTGTAGATTGTCCTGGCCCTGTCTCTGTCTCTGGAGCTTTAGGTGGGGGGAAAGGTTGGTCAGCCTGTGTTTTTCCTTGTGTAGGTTTGCCCCCTTATCCCATGGAAATCCCCTCTCACTGCCTGTCTTTCATGTTGTGTCCTGTAGAAGAGCTAATTTGCCCATCCTATTTTGACTTCTGTCCTTTTAAGATGTTTTGTAATGATCAATTTGGAAGGAAATTCAGAGCAGCTTAAAAATTTTCCCTGCTACTATGTCACCATCTTGACTCCACTCCCTAATTCTGTTTTTAAGGTATTATTTTCTTTATTATTTTTGTGCTTTTAAAAAACCAAGCTGTTAATTCTTTTTTCTTAATTATATCTCATTACTCTCATTTTTTCCTCAATTTTTCCTTTAGCCCCCATCCCTCACCCCCAATCATTTTCTTTAGCTCCTCCAAAAATTATAGTTGTGCTTGAATTTAATTAGTACTCCAACCCCCCAAGACTTTCCTTATAGTTGTTTACATGTTATTGTCTTCTTCTATGTTTGTGTCTTTATCTTCCTTATGAGCATAATATGTACACACTAACACACACATTATGCTCAGGTCTTTTTTGTTTTCTTATTTTTTCATCCTTTCTTAATATTTTATTTATATTAAAGTTGGCCTCTGTTCTAAGTGTGTGGCAGGGCACTTCCCCCAATTTTAAGCTTTTTGACTGCTATTTTCAAACTTAATTCTAGGGGCCCATAAGTTTTTTTTTCTTGTTGTTGCTTCCAATGTAGTTTGATCAGAGAACAGATATGGTTCATTTCTTTCTTGACTTTCTCTCTATATTTTACCAAGAAAGGCCCCTTAACTCTCTGAAGCTTCAAGTGCTCATTTCTCATTCATCTCCTCTTAGAACTATGACCCAGGATTATATTTGGTCAGAGTAATATGTCAGTTCAGGTACCCCTGAAATTTCCTGATGACAGTTTTTCTTACCCCTTTACCATTTCTAGGTTGAAAGCTCCCCAAACTGCTCCTGCCACTGTCCAAACCTCTCCTAAGCCTTAGCTCTACTGCTGCTTCTATACATTCTCCAGATGTACCCCCATCCTAATGTCATAAATTTTGTCCTGTTGAATTCCTCAGTTATCTAGGGCTGGAAAATGAACTTTTCTTGGTTCTGCCACATCAGAATTAAATATGATACATTATTTTAAAGTTTTTTAGAGAGTAATGTTGGGAGATTTTGGTTTGGTTTTTTTCCTCTACCATGCCATCTTGGTTCAGTAGACACATTTATTTGTATTTTTAATGTTTTCATTGTAAATATCTTATTTCCTAGTTCTTTCTTTGTACATCATTATTTTATGGAAGTCTTCCCACTTCCTTTTAAAATTGTCATTTTGGCTACAAACTATGCCTACTCTTTAATCTAGCAATGACAATACTGGGTCTGTATTCCTAAGATATCAGAGCCAGGGAAAGGATCTGCTTGTACAAAAATATTTTAGCAACTTTTTTGTAGTGACAAAAAATTAGAAACTGAGGAATTGTTTGTAAATTGGGGAATGGATGAAAAAGCTATGGTAAATGATTGTAATGGATTACTCTTGTTTCATTAGGTACAATGAACAGCATGAATTCAGAAAACCTAAGAAGACATATATGAATTGATGTAAAGTCAAGTGAACAGAACCAGGAGAATAATGTATACAATTTTTTTCTTGTCAAAGTATCTTTTAAAAATAAGAGATTATAAAAGCAGTAACAAAAACCTGTAAAAAGTACTAAGGAAAGGAAAAACACCTTTTCCTTCCCTTAATCCAGCTCCTCCCAGGTCTTGCCAACTTTCTTTGGGTATTATCTTAGAAGTAGAATCTTCTTGCTTCTGGGCCTTGTAGTAATGGGGAGCTATCTCAAAAAGTGAACCACTCTCAATTTCTAACACCTTTCTCATAAACTCTTTGGTTGTCAAGACAAGTTCATGGTAGAGTAGTGTAGGCTAAGAATCTTAGTTAGGGGTGCATGCATCAGAATCCCAAGAAGACAAGGGCAGTTAAGGATTGTCGAAACCAAGGCATAAAAGGGGGAACCCCCAAGCAGAGCACTAACTTGGGGTTTTGGGGAGCTGGGAGGAAGGAGAGTGTTGAAAACCAGATACTCCTAGGCCTAACAAACTTCCAACCTGAGGAGCCTTGTGCTTTCAACCCTGTAGCCATTTATGATATCCTGTCCAGACTGACTCTCACTGAACTTGATTACTACTGCTGCTGAAAGATCTTATAGGCAGTTAGTTGTGTCAGCTCACCAATCTTGGAAGACCTTCAATCAACATCATCAATAATCTATTTATAGTTTATTCATTTACTTTATTTAGTTGAGAATAAGAGCTTTAGTGTAGGAAAGGAAAAGAAGTTGTTGTTGTTGTTTTTTTTTTTGGGGGGGGGGGGTTTCAGCCCTGTCTGAGGTTAAGCTTGCTTCTTGTCACAACTAATTACCAATAGAGATTTCCCAATCTTTCTCTCCTTCAAACTCTTCCTTCCCATTTGATCCACCTAGTTATTAAAAGTAATATAACAACAAAGTCAATTCGTGTTTGAATCCTTTAGTTAAGAGAGCCATAGCCAGTTGACTTATCCTGAGAGACTCTCCATTTCCCAGTTGACTGACAGATGGGATTTGAGGGAACAATTATGAGAGGCCTTTTCTGCTTATATCGATTATCCTTGGCTGTGAACTTCACACATCATCAAAAACCACCTCTTCCAGTGGGTATATACTTCACACAACCATTCCAGCTTGTTGAGAGAGTTTACTCAGTCCACATAAGGTAGCCACTGGCCTACTTCTTCAAGTAATTACATGTAGACTCTGTACTGACTTGGGGAAGAATTCCAAGTGCTTTTCCACCCATCTCCTTCTTAAGGCTTGGTGCCTGCAGCCTGCAGTCTGCTTGATCTTACAGTAGGCAATGTTGTTGCTCCTGAAAAAAAGATACGAGTTAGGATAAATAAAGACAATTTGTTGTTTTTTGTTGCTGTTCCTACCTATGAGTAATTAATGTATTTCCAATTATTTAAATCTTGTTTTAATTGTGTGAAAAGTGTTTTATAGTTGTGTTCATGTAATTCCTATGTTTATCTTGGCAGATAGATTCCCAGATGTTTTATATTGTATGGAGTGATTTTAAATGGAGTTTTTCTTTCTAACAATCTTTTTTTCATGGGCAATATACAGAGGAAATAGTCCTCCTAAATGCTGACTCATAAATGGTATTTGCAATCTGGTCCTTTTTTTGTGGTTTTCCTTTCTTTCTTATATATTTTTTCTTTGTCTGGTGTGTGTTTGTATGTGGATGTGTGATTAGGTCACTGATAATTCTCTTCAGTTTATTGATCCTCTGCTTCATTTGGCTAAGTTTTCCATCATTACCAAGCTGATTCCAGACTGAGCTTAGTTGGGGTGGAAATTTTTCTTTCACCATCTTTATTGGCATGTTGCAACTTTGTGTGATATTCATTAATTATGAAACTTCAAAATGCAAAATTTTCTAATGATAAAAAGTCACATTTTACCCTTCTGCATTCTTCTGTGTTTTCCAATATATTTCACTTGGCTGTTTTAGAAATAGTCAAATATGTCTTAAAATATATATTTCAGTGCTTTTGTACCCTGATTATATGAGTATACATAACAGAAGTACATAAATTAAGATTGTATTCCATTGAATTCTATAATTTCCAGCAGGTTATAAATAATATTACAATCTACGTAAATTTGTGCTTCACTGCCAAAATCAAACTTCCTCTGGGAATGAAAATAACAAGTAGTAGGACGATAGGTTGATAAACTAATATATATATTGAAAAGGGGAAGAAAAAGTTTTAGTTTCAGAATGCTTGATTTCCTTGATGTCTTTGTTATTCATTAAAATTGATTTTCATTTCCTAGAGTTGTTACATTTCTAAGAATGAAGTGAAAAAAAGAAAAGCAGTGTTACTGGATGAAAAAAAGTCCAATTTGACTTTTTTCCTACTCTTAATTTATTTCTTTACTTTCTGCAAAAAAAAGTAATGATGAAAATAATGATGTGTATATGAGAAGGTATAAAATAATCTTCATACAAAAAAGGCTTGTACTGACTATCTTTGAATATCTTTGTAGTTATGACTCTTTTAGAAGGAGGGAGCTATCTAAGAAATTAGCCCTGGGAGAGAGTTTCTCATTATGGAGACATTCATAAAAATTCTTATGGAAAAGAATTTGAAGAAATAGTGAGAGTGAGATTTGGAGAGGAAGTGGGAAAGTAAACAACAGCAGCAACAGTTGGAATATACTTTTTAAGACAAACTTTAGACTATGTATTGACTAAGGGCTTCTTTTCCATGGTTTGTAGCTCACTGTATAAGTATATACCTACTCAGTGGCTCAGTCAAAACCTAATTTCATTTCACTTCATTTTAGTGCACTTTGCAAATACTGCATATTTTAAATTGAAGGTTTGTAGCAATCCTGCTATAAATAATTCTATTAGTGCTGTTTTTCTAATAGCATGTGCAATATTGTATCTCTGTCACATTTTGTTAATTTTCTTAATATTTTAAACTATTTCATTATTATTGTATGTCATAGTGATCTGTGATCAGTGACCTTTGTTGTTATTATTATTTGGGGGGGGGTGCCATGATCCATGTCCATATAAGAAGACTAATTAAAAAATGTTCTTCTCTACAAATTTGAAAGTTCCTCCTCTTTCCTTCTTATTAGGCCTTCCTATTCCCTAAGATACAATATCGAAATTAACAACCCTACAATAACTTCTATGTGTTCAAGTGAATGAGTTGAAAATCTTTAATTTTAAATAAAAACAATAAATGATTAAGCTTAGTGAGGAAGGCATGTCAAAAGTCCAGATATGTTGAACCCTTGTCAGTTAGTAATCATCAACATCTAGGAAAGACACACCACTTGCAAAAATGATTACCACTGGCTGAAGAATCAGATAAAGTATTTTTAAAAGTATGTATTTTTTAGACGTAATACAGAAGGACCTCATTTTATGTAAACTAAATATATCCACATTCAGGTACATGTAATTGGCACTAAAAAACTAACAGCAGAAAAAATACTGAAAATAAAATTTTTAATTGTATGTTAAATCTATTCCATTTTCCTAAGCAATATAAAGAAATTTTGCGTGCACTATTGCATTTTTTCACACCAAGCATTAGCTCCCTTGGTCTTTGTTTGGAGTTCTTACCTGTAATAAATCATATCAATGTCAGAGCAGTGCTTCTCTTTGTTTAATTAATGCTATTTAGTTGTTAATAATGACCCCAAAGGAGAAGAGTAGTGATGCTCATAGGTTAAGTAAGCCTAAAAAAAAGTCATAAAGTGTCTAAGTATGTTTGTATAAGAAATAATAAAAATAAGATTTGCTATTATGTACATTTTCAATTCTTGCAAAGATTCTTGGAGTATATTAGTCATATTAAATGAGGTCCTACTGTATTATTGCACATTTAATACTATAGTATAGTGTAAACATAGCTTTTATATGTACCAGTAAACCAAAAATTCATGTGACTAGCATTATTACAATATTTGCTCTATTGCAATTATCTAGGATTGAATCTGCAATAAATACAGGTATACCTATTTTTAAAAATCCTGAAGAGAACAACTGGATTATAGCTTTTTTGGAGAAACCATTGGAACACTAGTAAATCTACTCCATACTCTCTTTCTCCATTCTTTTTTGTTTCTGAATACAAGGAGAAGAATAATGTCAATTATGAAATGTTTCTTTGCTATTTAAATTTTTACTTAAGTAAATGGTTTATTTGTTAGTAATCATTTCAATCAGATATGTGGCCCTCATGTAGCCCACAGAACTTCCAAAAGTGGCTAGAACTATATTAAAATAATATAACTTGAAATATTAAATAAATAAAATAAAATATATATATAACATAGATAGTTTTATTTTATGGTTTTCTAAATCAATATTTGGCCTAATGGTAACTTTTTGAACACTCTAGTAACCCACATTTCTATATGAATTTGACATCATTGGTTTAGACAAGTCAAGTCAAAAAGTATTTATCAAACATTTACTACATTTCAGACACTGTGCTAAATTCTGGACTTACAAAGAAAGTAAAAAAAAAATTATAGTCCATCTATTTAAACAACTTATGGTCTAATGGAGGGAGAACATGAAAATAACGAGGTAGATAAATAATGCATAGAGAATAGGTAAAAAGCACTCTGAAAGAAGATAATAGTAGCTGAAGAAGGGGCAGCTGGGTAGCTCAGTGGATTGAGAGCCAAGCCCAGAGATGGGAGGTCCTAGGTTCAAATTTGGACTCAGACACTTTCCAGTTGTGTGATCCTGGGCAAGTCACTTAACCCCCATTGCCTAACGCTTACCAATCTTCTGCCTTGGAGCCAATACACTATATTGTCTCCAAGATGGAAGGTAAGGGTTTAAAAAAATAGTGGGTGAAGAGCCTGTAGACCTGCTAGAATTCAGGTAATTTGATCTGAGTTTTGAAAGAGATCGGGGAAATATAAAAGTGGAAGTAAACTGATGGAAAACACCTCGTACAATGTTAAGGAAGCTGGGAAATTGAATGTCATGTTCATTAAAACATAGAATGCATGCAATAAAGTATAAAATAACTGAAGAGATCTAAAGGAACAAATCATGAAGAACTTTAAATGCCAAATGAAGAAATCTATTTGATTATTGAGTTTGTAAGGAGCTCCTCACCTGTGTTCATTTGGAGTTAAATAAATATAAGAAATATAATTTTATCCTGAATTTGTTGTTTTTGTTATACAGAATATAAATGCAATATTTGTGGTAGATGGTAGAGTGGGAATTATGTAGTTAATTGATTAAACTAAATTCAGCTGGATGGGGAAACACCTTCCCATCTTGGCAATCAAAAGACTGCCTGGGGGGTTGAAACATTTTATAAATTGAATATGCAATCTATATTTTAATCTGCTTATTTGTTTCCTCATTTTACAGAAACAGGAAAATAGTGTGACTGGGATCTTTGCTCTAGACTTCATAAAGTGAATCTTTCTATCTTTCTATCTCCAAAAAGACATCCTGTTTTCCTTCACCCTTTGAGATGAGAGAGGGAAAGGAACACTAGAACCACTAGGAAAAAGTTACACCCTGACCTGGTTCCAGGAAGTAAAGACTAGTGTGGCCAACTCTATCAATTCTCTTGAAGGTGAGAAGAAAGAAAAATGTTTCACATGCAAACAATCCTCCACAATGTCTTCTGCTGGTTAATATATGCATTAATGAAAACAAAATAATATTTTATAAGCAAATTAAAAAAATTCTAAAATGATGACATTTAATGGTAAAACAATGTTACGTAGTAAACAATGTAGTTCACATTGTATTCACATGATTTGATATGTGAGAGGAATCTTGTTATATAAACACTTTAAAAACTAACTAGAAAGGAAAAAAATGTTTGCTTTATTGTCTAGTGCTTAGTTTTTATAGAACAATATATATATATATGTATATATATGTACATATATATATTTATATATTTCCATTTATATGGTTTGGTGGTCAATGATACTTCAAATAGCTCATCAAGTTGATATTGAGATTGACTCGAGTTGTGTTGCAGAATGTTTGAAATGCTATCACAACCCAAATCAATTAGAGATTTGGGGACAATAACAGCTTATGTTGTTGGAAAAAATAAGGAGAGCTATTAGTGTTAATGATAATTAGCTGCTTAAATCCTTCACACATCAATGTAAGAATGGATTCCACAGCTAGCAGGGAGGTAGCTCGAGGAGAGGGACAGAGAGCATTGTGGTAACTAATGTGCATTTACACTTTATTTAATAATATTCCAAATGAATTTAAACATTTCCATTTTACTGAAATACAGTACTTTGAAAATATAAAATTTCTCTGCTTTAAGTAAAAATTTTCTGTTCATTGCTGTAATGATTATAACTTGGAATGTTATATTTAATTGAATTTTGAAGTGGTAGCAGTGGAGTGAGTCCCTCAAAAATCAATTAAATTGATTTCCATTTATGCAGATGAATTGAATTTGACAAGGTCCAAAGTTCTTTTCAAGTAGCTTTGAATCAAGATTCTTTTCAACTTTTCATTACTACTCCACCTCCTTTCCCCACAGTCTTTCCATGAAAATTTCAGAAGTTTTTTGATTCCTCAGGGAAAATACTAAATCTTATGATCCAATATTATATAACTAGACCTAACTCCTAGAGGTATAAAATGTTCCTCAGTATTTCACTGGATCTGTGCTATCATAGTTATGTGGAATTACCCAAGCCTTCTCTGACATAATCTTGGCCCAGTCTTTCCATCCATCCTCTTGAAGGTATCAGTGAAGAACCTACTCAGATGTATATAAAAGAGAAACTACTCCTTCACTATAAGAATTATAACTTTTGTTATCATTTACTGAATGCCCTGGTTTGCAGAAGATAGAACTTCGTCAGTTCCATACATTAACATCGACAGATAGCAAAGCTATATGTGCCAAATCTAAAGATAGAGCTCTTTAAGATAATCATTGAGAATCTTAATGGTCAAGATGGAGTCTTAGAAGCAAAAATTGAGTCCTTTGTGAGAACCCTTCCACATCAATCAAAAACAAAGTGCTTCAAAGGGGACACAAAACCAAATCCAAGAATAGGACAGAACCAGGCAACCCTCCTGCTTGATTCAACATAAAAGTCATGCAGAGAAGGTTGAATTCTCAGGTTTAAGAAAAAGAAAGAAGGAAGATACCAGCATCTTTCCCCCCACCTACTGTGCTGAGACTTGGGTGGTTGCTAGGATCTCATGGTGAAGACTTCAGCCTGGAGGGAGTGTCTTGCTACCATAGCTAAGTGAGGCTCTGGGCTCTGACCACAGCTGGCAGGGAAGTAGCTCAAGGAGAGGGACAGAGAGGAGGGCAGCCTGGTCACAGCCTTCAGTCACAATTCCTGCATCTTGGGCCACTGACTGGAAATTTTGACCTCAGGACACTTCCAGCTCTGTAGATCAGCTCAGCTGACTTAATCCCATCTATCAATAGTGCAGATAAGAAACCCTCAGAGGGCAGAAATGCTCACTCTCCAAAACTCCTCCCCCACCTACTGAGCTGAGATCCACAGCAACAATCTGGCTGACTGGGATCCCAGGGCAAAGGGTGAAACCACAACAGAGTACCTTGGTACCACCATGGGATACTCAGGGCTCTGACTGAGCAGCTGGCAGCAAGGTAACTGGCAAAAAGTAAGAAAGGAGGATGAAGGTAACTACTTTCAGCATCCACACACCTTCACCTTCAGCTTCTGCTGGCATCTGGAGAAGATCTGGCCTCAGGGTTCGTTAATACAAATTAATACAATTAACGAACAATACAGGCCAGCTCCATCAACTTAATCCAGTTAATCAGCAGAGTAGAGAAGAAGCCCCTTCAGGACAGAATGGCCCAAACCCACAGATCCAGCAAATCAATAGAAGAGTAAGAAGACAGCTGATGATGAGGAGAGGAGGGTGGAAGAAGGAAAAAATATGAGTAAACAAAAGAAAATGAAAAAAAAATTACAATTGACAACTTATTTCCAAGTAATGAACAAAGAACAAATGGAACAGAGGAGGACCAAGGAACACCAAGTAAAAACTCAGGAACTCTAGTGAATTAGACACAGGTTTTGGAAGAACTCAAAACACAATTAAAAAACAATTAAGAGGGGCAGCTGGGTAGCTCAGTGGAGTGAGAGTCAGGCCTAGAGACAGGAGGTCCTAGGTTCAAACCCGGCCTCAGCCACTTCCCAGCTGTGTGACCCTGGGCAAGTCACTTGACCCCCATTGCCCACCCTTACCACTCTTCCACCTATGAGACAATACACCGAAATTAAGGGTTTATAAAAAAAAAATTAATAAAAACCCAACATTAAAAAAAACAAAACAATTAAGAGAGGCTGAAGGCAATTAGAAGAACTTAAAAAGCAAAATAGGTCATCTAGAAATAGAGGCACATGAACTAAAACAACAAAATAGATTATTGAAAGCCAAAATTGACCATTTTGAAAATGAGACAAAAAAGTTAAAAGATAAAAACAATGACCTACAAAGAAAAATAGATCATAAGGAAAAGATGGTTCAAAATGTCAGGGAAAAAATTCTTTCTTTAAAAATTAGAATTGAACAATTAGAAGTGAATTACTTCACACAAGGCAGCAAGAGTCTATAAAACAAAATCAAAAGAATTAAAAAATTGAGGAGAACATGAAACACCTCATAGATAAAACAACAGCGATAGAAAATAGATCCATGAGAGACAATTTAAGAATCATTGGACTACTGGATAATCATGACCAAAGAAAAAGCCTGGACATCATTAGATAGAAAATTATCCAAGAAAACTGCCCTGACATTCTTGAAAAAGAGGGTAAAGTAAAGATTGAAAGAATTTACAGATCACCTCCTGCATTAAATCCCCATTTAAAACACCCAAGAATGTTATAGTCAAGTTCAAGAACTTCCAGACTGAGGAAAAGATACTACAAAGTAATAAAAAGAAACCATTCAGATATCATGGAACCACATTTAGGCTATCATAGGACCTGACTGCCTCTACACTGAAGGACGAGAGGGCATGGAGGGAAATAACATGAATCATTTAACCATAGAAAAATATTCTAAATTAGTTAATTAAATAAAAAATATCATTGATTTTTCTCTTCCTAAAATGATCTGAAAAAGACCAAAACCAAGGTTTCAGTGTCCTCTGTGGTTGTGTCATTCCTTGTTTAACCTGAAATATGGCATAATGAACATCTGTTGCTTCCCTTTTTATAGGCTTGACTTTGGTGAAATGCTAAGTCCCCAAATTACTGGAACATACAAGAAACTATTGAGAAGATAAGATGAAAATATTAATAATTACAACAGAGTGACAATATATCCAGGAAATTTTGGATATCCTTATATATCCAGGAAATTTTGGTTTGTTTGTTTGGTTCTGGTGTTTTAAGCATTTGAAAATTATCAGAATCTGAGGCATTTTATTCAGTTGTTTTATCATGACCAATTCTTTTTAACCCCATTTTGGATTTTCTTGGCAAAGATATTGGAGTGGCTTGTCATTTCTTTCTCCAGCTCATTTGAAGAGATGAGGAAACTGAGGCAAACAGAGTTAAGTGTTTTGTCCAGGGTCACAAAACTAGTAAGTATTTGAGGCTATATTTAAACTTAGGTTTTCCTTACTCCAGGCCTTGTGCTCTATTCACTCTGCCACCTAACTGTACTGGGATAATTTAAATTATGTTTTGAATTTTAGGTCTTGCATAAAAAGGACAAAAGTAAACTGGATTACAAATTTCTTCAAGATCAAACTAGATAATATATGCAATGATATTTATAAACATTAAATTGATAAATAATATCAGCTGCTATCATCATCATCATCATTATTACCATTTTAATAGGAAGATGATTTATATTTGTGTAGGCCTAGTATTGGAGATAATTATGGTCATCATTATGAATGTTAATTATTATGCTGTAATCATAGTGTAGTTATGATTCTGGAGGCTTTAAAAATATATATGATCCCAAGTTTTTACTCTAAATGTCTCAGTGCATTTACTTCCAAATCCTCTAACTTACTCAGGATCTCTGCTAAAGTTAAAAAAAAATTGATAACTATCATGGGAGCTTATGATGAGAAAATTTTGATATTTAATGACAAAAGGCTTCATGCAAAGACTAAAAAAAAATTCAAAGATTAATTGAAAGGGGATAATTTGAAACTGAGAAATAAATCCTTTTCCCTCATGTAATAAGGTAAATTGATACTGTATCAATTTGCCCAGATATTATTGATCTAGATTAGGCAGTTGCCTATCAGCTGGTATTGGTTGTGTTTCTATTAAAGCAGTTAAGGCCTAGTTGAAGGGTTGGTAGATGGAAACTGGCTTGAGACATCTTATAACAAAAACCTATTTATTTATATTGTTGAAAGGAGCAGGGAAAGGAAAGGAAAGGATAAATATAGGATTGAGATAAATTCCCTAATCTAAGAATACTAAACTATATTCCAGTACCCAAATCTGTCTCACAAGAGACTGCTTCTTGCTTCATTTCTCAAGTTTGACTTAAACTTCTTAATTAACTAAACATTTAATATCTAATCTTACTAAACTATACTTATTATCTTCTTATAAATATTAGAAAATCACTGTCTCCTTCTTTCTCCAGCTGGAGATCAGTCAAGCTATTGCTATGTTCCTGGCAGTTAGTTCCTTCCATTCTCTACTGGCCTACTCCTCCTCTGTAGTATCAAAAAGAAGCCAGTCAGTCTTCACAGATGATCTCCTCTACAAACGTTTTTTGGAATCTCCAAGTGTCTTCCAAAACCAACTGTTATCAACTCTTCCAAGATTTCCAGAGGAAAGATCCAAACATCCACCCTTTTGAGTCTCAGACCTTCTAACAGAGTGTCTATTATTTTTCCACAGACCACTTAAGAATCTAGCTGGCTTCTAACTTCTTCTTCAACACTCTTTCTCTAGCCTAATCTTACTTATCAAGAATCCATAATTAATCCAAGTTACTTAATAATTCTTATATCTACAACAAAAACATAAATTATAATACCTCAGAGGTACAAAAAATTAGGATTAGACCAGTATATTTACTGGAACATATATACATACATACATACATATATATACATATACTTTATGTGAAAAGTCACATAAAGTTAGCTCTCAAATGGAAGATGACAGAATTAAATTAGATTATTTCTAAGTTCCTTTTCTGCTCTAAATGTTTGAATATTAGTGTATTTAAAAAAAAGCTTATCTTCCATCTTAGAATCAATACTGTGTATTGGTTCCAAGCCAGAGGAATGGCAAGAGCTAGGCAATGGGATTAAGTAACTTGCGTAGGGACACACAGCTAGGAAATGTATGAGATCAGATTTGAAACCAAGACCTCCCATCTCTGGACCTGGCTTTCAATCAACTGAGCCACCTAGCTGCCTTCTAGTGAATTTTTAATTTGTAAAATTTGAGAAGCAATTTAACATCACAGATAGGATATTGAATTGGATTCAGGAAAAACATAGACTCAAATCCCACCTCAGACATTTATTTGTTCTATAACTTAGAATAATTCGCTTAATCATTCTATACTTCACTTCTTATCTGTAAAATAGTCAGGTTGAACCTGATGACCTCTAAAATATTTTCTGCCTCTAAATCTTATGATTATGATCTTTTTATATTTGTAGATAAGACTTTGAACAATACCAACACATAAGAACATAGCTTTAAATGAGGAAAACTTGAGGTGTTAGGCCCTGAACTCTCAAAAAAAAAAAAAAAAGCAACCTCTCTTAAAAATATTAAATACTTTGGGGGCAGCTGGGTAGCTCAGTGGAGTGAGAGTCAGGCCTAGAGACAGGAGGTCCTAGGTTCAAACCCGGCCTCCGCCACTTCCCAGCTGTGTGACCCTGGGCAAGTCACTTGACCCCCATTGCCCACCCTTACCAATCTTCCACCTATGAGACAATACACCGCAGTACAAGGGTTTAAAAAAATAATATACCACTTGGAGCTTAACTGGGCCATGTGGCATAAACAAAAATAAATATAAAATTTTAAAAAAAAATCGTAAATACTTTGCACAGAAAAGACCAGGGCTAAATGGAAAGTTTGATATCGAACCACAAAAATCGAGAGAAACCTGAAAAGGTAAATAAGATACAGAGGGAAAAGAAAGAAAACTTATAATTTTTAAATTTGCCTTTTTAAGGGCCTCAGTGAGATCTAATTATCTGTATTCCTATGTAGAGAAATGTTATGTATAATTCTCTGTAGTGAACTCTATTCACTATTATAATATTCACTATTATAGTAATCAGAAGAATAATTCACAGGGTGACGGTGGAACACTAAATAATCTAAGATGGCGTGGGGGATGGGAAAGAGGGGGTAAATAGCAGGGGACACCAAGAGAAACTTGAGT